>NC_046158.1:125100720-125220720 GCF_011064425.1 Rattus rattus | reverse complement strand
AATATTCATTTTCCTAGGAGCAGTCCTGTTTCAAAATCAACACAGTTGCAATCAGTTCCCTTCTGAAGATATGAAGTGAGCTAATCACCTGCCTTAACATCTCTAGGAGCTGCGGGACTATCTTGCAACAGTGAAATTCATCCTGTAAGATGTCACCAACCCCCTGCTGCAGCTTCACTGGGTACGCTTAAGAGTTTGGTTTTAAGGGGGAAAGTTCCTGCTTACACCCTTCTAGATAAGTAAATGCTTGGTAGGCAGGGAACCAGGAGAGGCAAACAGTGAAAAGCACATTCAGGTTCAATGTGTTTTGTATCTTCTAAAATGAGGACTTGAAGACCCTGGAATTCCCTGAGCAGCAAAGGGCCAGAGTGCAGAGTTTGATTTCCCAGTCTCTCTCATATGAGAAATTCTCTCTGTCAGCTCATGCATGCAGTAACAGTGATTACACAACAGGCTGGCACTCTGAGAATGACGGATCTCGGTGCCCTGGGAACCCTTAGCTCAGGTCTTTGGAAGCAAACACGGAGAGAATTTTGATTCTAACATCCCCCACCAAATTGCACAGCACTTGTGACATACATATGTGGCCCTCCTGGCTCTGTCCACACTCCTGACTCTATCTATGGGACTGTAGGTGCTCAGAATGTAGATACCTAAGATTCTTTGCAGAATCTAGAATCTCTTGTAAAAGGCTTTGGGCTCTATCCTAGCATTGGTTGACCTAACATCACAAGGAGACAAGGAGAGAGAGATTGAGAGAGAGAGAGAGAGAGAGAGAGAGAGAGAGAGAGAGAGAGAGAGAGAGAGAATGAGAACACACTTTTGTGGTTGTTTGAATAGGTATGCCCCCCGCTCATATATTAGAATGATGCTTGGTCTTTAGGGAGTGGAACTACTTGAGAGGGATTAGGAGGTGTGGCCTTGTTGGAGGGAAGTATGTTACTGGGGTTAGGCTTTGGAGTTTCTAAAGCTCAAGCCAGACCCAATGGTTCTCTCTTCTCTCTGCCTTTGGATTCAGATGTAGAACTCTCAGCTAACATGTCTGCCTGCATGGCACCATGCTTCCTGCCATGACAATAATGGATTAAGTCTCTGAAGCTGTAAGCCAGCCCCAATTAAATGCTTTCTCTTATAAGGGTTGCCCTGGTCATAGTGTCTCATCACAACTACAGAACAGTGACTAAGACTCCTTTGAAATGAAGAAAAAAATCACTCCCTTTTCTGGCTCTCAGACATGCTAGGTATCTTGAAGGGTTCTGTACCAACTGAAGCTGGTTCACCGCGCTGTCTGCATTCATCTCTCCCTGCTGTGGTTCTCGTGCAGTCGTGCAATTCTTTGAGATGGCACAAATGCGTGCTCCCCCGAGAGGGTGGGTCCTCAACCTGAGATGACCCTGCCCAGCAGTGGAGGTCAGTGGCTGAGGTCAGCAGTGACCCTGATGAGCCACCCTTGGGAGCAGCATCCTTAGCAGACATGGGGTGCTCCCCGTCATGTTGACCCCTTTCAGGCTTTTGATTACTATTACTTTAAAAACATTATTTTTTTTCATGAATCAGTATGAAGAGAAAGGTTCTTTTAAAAAATAGACTATATATGCTTTATCATAACCTGAATTTTTAATAATTGGGTTTCCAAACACTTCACAAACTGATTACTAAAGAAAACAGATAGGTCTTACAGGAAGTCAATGACTTATTGCTGCACACTGGCATAGCTCCCCTGTGACATTCCTTATCACTGAGGTAGGTCCTTGTCTCCCACCCTTACCCCCTCAAGTGTTGGAAGCCAGAGAAACACTCTCAGACAGAGGCATAGGTTTTATTCTAATCCAAAAAGGGTTAGATTAAAAGCCGAGGATGTTTCCTGAGAGTGAAGCCACAGGAATTCCGTCTCTTTTTATAGCTTACTCCTAACTGAAAGTGATGCCGTGGAAGTTTCTAGTTACCGAGCCCCTCCTATTTCTAAGATGTTCTTCATTTTCTTCTACTTATGTGGATCAAACATTTGAAAAAAGCTGTAACCAGAATGCACAGGACACCACATTTCTATTTCCATTTCAAACACGTTGGACTTGCTCAGAACTCATTTCAAGAATTCGGGTTTGGACAGGCGGTCAAAATGCAAATATACCTCCACATAGTTAATTGAATCAACACCTTCTATCTGAATCACCACAGACTCTCCGAGCCCAGGGATTACTTTTAGAGTCTCAGCATAAGATGTCATGAGGCTTGGAACACTGAGCTTGGTTTGCATCCTGCTACAGCTCAGGTCCAGAATGGGCCACCAAAGGCCCACCCACGTGTTAAAGGCTTGGCTCTCAGCTTGTTGTTAATGGGCGCTGGTGTAAACCTGAAGAGGCAGGGGCCCAGTGGGAGGTCAGTTCAGTAGGCATGTGACCTTGAAGAAGACAGTGGGACCCTCTTTCTATTGCTTTCTGGTCCTAGGGTGAATGGTTTTGCCAAACATTCCTTCTTACCGTGTTGTGCCAGCAGAACAAGGGCTGGATCCTTTCAAGCTGGGAGTGACAATGAACTTTTCCCCTTTATAAGTTATTTATCTAGTGTTACTTTGTTATAGTAATGGAAAGTTGACTGACCCAGATATGAAAGGATTAGTCAAAACTACAACCGTGGTCCATAGTGGCTGATATCTAGATATGAAGATATGAATCCTATAGACCCAGTCCAAGGGAAATTCTTGGTGAAAGGCAATTTAACGTCTTTATTGAGAGAGAAGGGGAGGGGGGCAGATTCTGAGGAATCCTGGCTGTTTCGAGGTGTCATGACATTTTCTCCTTTTCTAAATTAGATTTACTTATTTGTGTGTGTTTATTTGACACACACGGGCATGGCAGTACGGGTGTGGAGGTTAGAGGACAACTTGTGGGTGTGAGATCTTTCCTTTGATCGCATGGGTTCCAGAGACTAAACCCAGGCTGTTGGCCCGGCAGCAAGTGCCTTTACCAGCTGAGCCATTTTGCTGTCGCCATTCCTTTTCTATACCTCAACTCCAGCCTGCCATGAATCTAGCTCTGTGCCAGAAAAGGGGGCAATTAGAAGGGGAAAAGAGGTACTTACCAAGAAACCTTTTCATCATAAATGAACTGTGAGAGAGAGAAAAAAAGAAAGATGGTTAGAGGTTCGCGCACACACATGTGCACATATAACGTTTTACCATGGAGTGCTGTCAGTGCTCACTGCTGGCCTGGTGGCACTCATGGCTGGGCTGGAATGCCAGGCACCTGGGGGCAAACTCTTTTTTTACAGTCTTTAATTATTGATAGTGAAAGGTTCCTCTGTGCAGATTGTTGTGGGGAGGAGAAGCACTGGGTGATCCAGGCTGCCCTTTGCTTTCCGTCCCCAGAGAGAGGGACTGTGAGGGAAGACTCTGTTTAATAAAACAAGACACATCATGGGATTTAGGTCTAGAACGGGAGGTAGTAACCTGGCAGGTGCTTTCGTATGTGGATCCCTTAGCTGCCACTGCTGCCATTTCTGCACTTCTCAGTGCAGTGTCACCCATTCCACTTAAGTACTTGACATTCCGTGCT
Organism: Rattus rattus; assembly: GCF_011064425.1. Classification (NCBI taxonomy): domain Eukaryota; kingdom Metazoa; phylum Chordata; class Mammalia; order Rodentia; family Muridae; genus Rattus; species Rattus rattus. The sequence continues at coordinate 125,217,166 of NC_046158.1, read as the reverse complement.
CAACGTTGTCCTTTTAGCTGATTCCTTTTGTTAGATCACAGCCCAAAGTAGGAGGATCAGTACCCCTTAGCATCTCACAAAGAAAGTGACCCCAAGTCAAGTAAATCGAATGGCAGATATGAATGAGAAAGATATCTCACAGTGAATACAATGTGTTTGCCCATCCTGGGCACTGTTGACTGCCCAAACCCTGTGCCTTCTGTTAAGGAAGGAGGCTCTGAAGGTCAGAAGCAATGAAGGGAACAAGTGAAAAACCGAGACTTTTATTCTCATCTGTTGGGGTCAATAGAGCATCTGGAACAAAGTTTCAGCAGTGAGCCTCCAGCCCAGCACAACCCCAGGTCAATTCCCACTTGGGAAAGCAAAAGGAAACAAGACAAAAATACAAGAAAACTGGTAAAGTCTTTTGATTTACATAGGGAAACCACATTTTGTAAAGTTGAAATAATTTTGGGATTGTCCAACCCACTGTGGAATCGACTCCAGGACTCAGGCCTGCCTCTTATTTTGGCATGATGGTCTTTGAGGAGCACTCACTCCCTCTGGAGGCAGAGGCCCCTGGTGACTCTAAGGCAGAGGTTACAGGATGACTAGGCAAGTGATGCCAGATCTCCACAGAGCTCTCCATAGAGCGGGACAGTAAATGTAGTTAATGGTGTGGGCATTGTCTTGGTCTCCAGCGATTCTAATAATCTCCAGTTGTGCTGGGACACAAAAGATCTCTCAACGGCCCACCAGGAGCTCTTCCTGCCAGTTTAAAGGTCTGGGAGGCAGGATCCACACTTGCTTACTTGTAACTGGTTCTTTCTAAAGAGATGTTCAAGGAGAAAAAAAAAAAAAGAATGTTGCTTCATGGTTTTGTTACTGTCTGTGTCTTCGCCATCAAGTTCAACAAGTTGACATCTGGATGAAAATGCCAAGTTAGAGTGGGAAGAGCACTAGAGGCATCAAGGAGACATTCCTGGAATCCGGGCTGGATCCTATAGAGTCCAGCCCCTTCCCCTCAGGCTAGATGGCATGGAGTCCAGTCCCCCACAGTGATTCATGGTTATTTTACGTAATTGCTAGCATTAACAAATTGTTATCATGAAATAATGGGACAGACCGATTATTTAAGATGGAAAACATTTTTATTAACTACTTAATTTAATATTAGTCCTAGCCATGGGGATGGAACAATTACTTCATAGTCGCTCAAGAGAATACGAGACGCTAGGAGAGTTTAATTGACCAGGTCAATTTAATTCTCTTCCATCAGGGAAGGCAGGCAATGCCAAGCATGAACGTAGCTCGTAGGGAGCCTGCAGTCTGCCCGAGACTGTACATAGACAGGGGTGCAGTCCTACAGAAGGAGTCCCTGAAGTCAACTGGCCTCAGTGCAGAGGCACAGGTGTCCTTTGTGTGCTTTCTAGGAACAGCTGTGGGCTGGTACGCCTTTAACTATTGATTATTTAAAGGAAAAAAAAAAAAAACCAAGTTTGTGCAAAGATCCTCACTGTTGCTTAGATGTGAAACTTCCTCCACAGAGGCATATTTTGAACACTTGGTCCCCACCTGGATCTTTGAGAGGGTCATAAACTGAGCTGGAAGGAAATTGAGGTAGAAACAGGCTTGCCCCTTGTGGGAAAGGAGGGGCGGAGATGATCCATCTCAGAGCCTCCATGGGGACAGGGCTGGTAGGTGGGGGAGGCAGGGTGGCTTGTCCATCTTGGCAGACCGGAGGTAAGGAAGTAAACATGGACGGTGGAACGGTCCTCCGGAAGGACAGTGGTGGCATCCTAATGGAGGCCTAGCATCATTCTGTGTAGAAAGTTAAAATGATAACTTTGCTTTTGCTCCAGACTGCTGAGGAAGATGGGTTTGTTATTCCTTACAGATACTATTTAATTTCTTTCTCTTAAGAGAAGTAATGCAGATATCTCTGTTTTTGTGCTCTGGCTCTAAGAGGGAACTCCCCTCTTCCTGCCCCCATGCTGTAGGAGGAAACCTGAAAGAAAAAAACAAAAAACAAAAAACAAAAAATCCCCCAAACTTTCCTTAGTTCCATTTTCTCACCACTAGGTGGCGCTCACATCCCAGCCCTCCACCCTGGTTTAGGCAGCAAAGTTAAAATGAAGTGGTTCAAGCCTGATTTTCAAGGCTCTGGTAAACCTGGGGGGAAGGAGCTGAAGTACCTCAAGGCACACAGCTCATGAAGCACCTACAGCCGGACGAGAGCTGCATGTGCCAAGTGGTGGTGGTTACTGCTTGAAGTTTGCTACAGGGGAGTGAGTCATAAATACTGCATCTTTGAGAGTTGCAGCCCAATGATGTCCTTTTGTAGCATTTGGAAGTAACCCAACCTTTCCCCAAGAGAAAGCAAGCCTTGGGTACTCTCTTGTTGCATGTGTGTCTGAGGCCAGGCATGACATAGCTCACAGTCCTGAAAGCCACTGTTGCTGAAAGCTGGGCCTCAGGTTTGCTGAGAAAGGACTGTCCCAGGGTCCTGGCCTCTGACCTCCACGCGGCTCATCTAAAGCTATTCTTGGCTTTGCTCTGAGGTTACACATGCTCTGCAGCTGGGCTAAATGTGAACAAACAGAAATGAATTTGACAAAAAGTGCTCTTTCTTTTTCTTCCAGGCTTCCAAGAAGTGGTTGGGTACCATGGAAACGGGCTTGTCAGTCCTGGTGTCTGCTCTAAAATTCTTCCAAACAAGTCGGGCTGACTTCAGGCAGGTGGGTCCTTGGATGTCAGAGCATCTCGGGGAAGGGCCAAGGGAATGGCTCCCTCAAGATGGAGAGGCATGGCAAAGGCAAGTCAGGAGTGGCTTAGCTGTAACCAGGGGAAGAGGGTGCACACAAAATTGCCTTCCTTTGACCACAGCAGTCCTAGTGTTTGAATCTATACAGCTACACCACAGAAGGAGGACGGCTGCATCGCTGTGATTTCATAATCTATGTCATGATCACTGGCACTGCTAGAATTTTAAGCAGTGAAAGTGACAGGGAAAATCATGAGTATCATTTTCTTTCAAGAGGCCGAAACTTGGAAAGCCTTCCTTTCCTAAATACAAAATGAAGCTAGCTGCCCCCACAGACCCTTCTCATTCAATGACATGGGAAGCCCCTCAGCGGCTCCACATTTAAAACACCCACTTCCTCAGGTCTAGGATCAGGCAGTGCATGTGGCTTAGCTAAGGGGAGGAATCCAGTGGGACATACTACAAAGCTGGCTAGGGTGTACCCCACTGTGGTTTATGCTTTAAGGATAATGGGACACTGTAGGATGATTGGCATTAGTGGTCACACAAGAGGACAAGAAATTAAGAGCTTGAGAAGGACTGATTATCTCATTGTAAACTTTTAAGAACCTGCTACCAGGAAGAAAAGGAGTTGGGGGCTGAATACATAGAATACAGGAGACAGGGGTTGTTATAATAAAGGGCTGGTAGATGGGCAGCACAAAAACAGATGTAATCACTAACTACGAATTTCAAGTCACTTTCCTCGTAAAAGCTGGTTGACTCCTACGGGTCAGTTGAATATGTCCCTCCCTGTTGAGTGAACGAATGCAAAAATGGCCCCCAGCCTCCCAGCATTCTCAGAATCACACAGTTCCTTCCACACATCCACAGCAGGGACTGCAAAATCAGTTAAGCTTTGTGTGACCACAGTCAATTTATTTCCAGAGTTTAAAATTCTGTCATAGCCATTCCGCTGGGAGGCTTCTAGCTATCATTCTTTATCCCCTCTTGGCCAGAAGGAGAGTTGAAATTAAATGGCAGTACAGTTGGAGCTAGGGAATAAAGGAAGATCAGCTAATTTCCAGTGAAGAATGGGAGAGAGAGAGAGAGAGAGAGAGAGAGAGAGAGAGAGAGAGAGAGAGAGAGAGGTGACTCGCTACAGAGAAGGCCATCTGGAAGGCCAAGGACAATGCTTACCATGGTCATCAAGATTGCCTTTCTACCACAGGAGGAACAGGACAAAACCATGTCCAGAGTATGTAAGGTTATTTGCCGTGGTGGATAGCTTAAACTGTCAACTTAACACAACTTAGAATCACTTGGAAAGAATCTTGATGAAGAATTGTCTAATTGAGTAGGCTTATGGCATGTCTGTGGGGATTGTCCTAGCTGGTGTGGGAAGACCAAGCCCAGTATGAGCTGCAACATACCCTAGGCAAGGAGTTTGGAACTGTATAGGGCTAGAGGAATTGAGCTGAGCACAACCAAGCAAGGAATTATATATGCATCCATTTCTCTCTGCACTGGCTGCAGATATGATGCGAGTTGTGGTTTGAAGTTCCTCCCTTGACTTTCCCCCAATGATGGACTGTAACTGGGAAGTGTTAGCCAAATAAACTCATTTTTCCCTATATTGTTTTGTTGTCAGTTTTCTTTTTTAATCACAGCAACAGAAATGAAGCTAAAACTTCATGAGTTCTGGGGGATTACATCTTTCTAACGACATATTCTCGGAATAAGGAATAGTTCAGAACCACAGAGGCAGATTTTTACTAGAAGCCAAGTCTGGATTCTATATAGCTGTATTGGAGTGGCATGGCTAAACCATCTTAGCTACCTGCTCTGTAAGCCTGAGAGGCATGGATGCCTGTAGGAATGTTCACCCTTTCCAAAGGACAGTTGGCTTACTAGAACTGCACTGTCCAACATGGTAGTTACTCTCATCTGTGGATATATAATGCAACATAACCAAGATAAAGTTCAGCTCTTTGACCTTACCAGCTGCATTTCGAGTGTTTAGTAGCTGTACATGGTCATATGGCTACCATGACTACACATGGTCATATGGTTACCATGGCTACACATGACCATCTGGGTATGTAGCATGGTTGCTATGAGACAATGATAAAGGGCAGAAGGCTCCAAGAAAGTATCTTCTAAGGGTCATGTGTTAAAAGCTTGGTGCTTAGGCTGGCACTATTAGAAGGCTAGTGAGATCTTTATGGAGCAGAGCCAAAGAGGTCTTTAGGTCAGGGGGGCTTCTCCCTGAAGGTGAGATATCTCTCTGTTGCTCTTTTTTTGCCATTCTGACTCATGAGGTGGGCACTTTGTCCCACCATACATACCAGTCATAATGGGCCCAAAGCAAGAGGGTTATTTGAATTTGAAGTCAGGCTTCCGGATCCATGAACTAAGCAACCCTTTCTATTTATGATTGCCCAAAGTATTTTGTCATGGCAGCTACAAGGTGTCTGATACAGTCACTGGTCGTCTCTGGCAAATGTGTGTCAGCTCAGCTGTTTTTCACCTCCATGGGATCTCTTCACAGAGGGGCTCTGCCAAGAGCTCCCCAGTGATAGGGATGGAAGTGTTAATTTGAACTAGCTTTTTTGTTGCGCCCGCACAGAGAGTGTCCTGAGGACTGTGCCAACTGGGATCAAGGGCTTCCTTGGCCTATCATCTATAGACAGACGGCACTTTGAATTGGATTTCTGTACCAGCCCAAGTTATGGGGGAGCTGTTCCACAGACTTTTCCGTCTCCCACGAAGAAGGCTCTGTCCTCTTCATGTTCCCAATCCCTGACTTCAACTGAGATGAAGGGTAAAAATAAAGTGTTTCCTTTTGGGCAGCTGTTAGCCTGATGATGTGATGGATCATTTGCATTTATGTAAATTTCACGATTATGTAAATCACAGCAACATTCTAATGCAAGAAACCTGACAGGCTGGCTGGAAATTTGGAAAAAGGGCAGGACTGGGAGGCCAGCTATGCCCATGAACCAAGTGCTCCTGGGTGTTAGGGTGTGGAGGAGAGGCAGGGGAGGGGCTGTGCTGATCTGTGGACAGCTGTGGCACGTGTGAGCAGACGGACAATGGGGCACTGCAAAGAGCACAGAATATTCGCAGGACTCAACCGTGGCATCTCTCTTGCATTCAGGCAGTGTCTAGCTTTTCTATGGCCCAACATTCCAATATAGAAGGTGTATGAGGCTAAAGGGATTCTCTGTTCCTAAGGGGAGGAAATGGGAAGAACATACTGCATGTTTTGGAAAGAATGATTGGTTTAGACAATAACATGTCATTTTTGTCTTTCTTCATTTAACAGGCTAATCATAAAACAACACAGAGGAAAATTTAGATGGAGCCAAAATGAAATGAGTTTGGGTCTGTAATTAACTATCTTTATTTTGGGGGATTGTGTGTGGAACGCACATGCCTGTCTCCCATATTTTTTGCGTTCTACCCTGTCTGTGTCCCATCTTCAACTACTACATCTCAGCTGTCTTAGATTCTAAGCAATACATGAAGCTATTAGCATTCTCCAGGCTGGACTCGTTACCCCCCTTCCTTAGCACCAAGCAGTATCTCTGGGGAATCTCTCTTGGCTACTCGTTGGTTCTCTAGGCCTCCTGGTTTGCCCTTGGGGCTCAGTTGTGTGAGTCTTTAAGGGGTTCGTTGTGAGAAGATATATAGAAATGGCATCTGGTGTCACTTAATCCAGACTTGCCCTGTGAGTGAATGGGCTCTCCTTGTACAACCTCAGGAGGTCAGCAGGTACTCTTGCCAAACATCTCAGAACTTCAAAAAAAAGCTACTTAAATTAAACTGTTCAGGAAGCTTGGTGATTATTTTGTGGGCCATGGAAAGAGCTTTTAAACAGAGGAATTTTAAGTGGCCATAGCACATCCCTATAGGAAGCTTCATATTACTTAAGGAAAACGGGAAGAATTTTTTATTACTGTAGCTGGGTTCACAAATTAGTGGACTAAGAAAAGAGCTACAGAGAATTTGTGAGTTTTAGTCTAAGGTTGGGGTGTGGGGTAGATGTGGGGAGGATACTTTGCTAAGTACCACCCTGCTGGACTGAGGATGCATTTTATTCCTCTCCCAGTCTCATGAGGGAATGACCCCAGATGGCAGGACTGGGGAGATGGCTCAGGGGTAACGTACTTGCTGCTTCAGCATAAGCACCTAGATCCGGATCCCCAACACCCAAGTAAAAGCTAGAGGGGTAGCACGCATTTGTGGGTAGAGCCAAGTAAATCCTGGGCTCCCTGACCAGCAAGTCTAGTCAAAACAGGAAGCGCCTTTTCAGTGAGAGAACCTGTCTCAAAAAATAAAAGAGAAAAGTGATTGAGGAAGACGTCTCGACATCAGACTTTTGTGTACACATATGCACATACACATACATGTACACATACATAAACACAAACAAACATACATACATGGAAAATCTCTATCTACCTATGTATCTATTTATGTATCTACCTATGTATCTATCTATGTATCTATCTATGTATCTACCTATGTATCTATCTATGTATCTATATATCTATGTATGTATGTATGTATGTATGTATGTATGTATGTATCTATCTATCTATCTATCTATCTATCTATCCATCCATCCATCCATCCATCCATCCATCCATCCATCCATCCAGGTAGACAGATGAGGATATCATCCATGCTCACTAACAGAAGTTAGAATTGTAGACAAACTAAGCTTGTACAAACTACCATGATCTTGTTTTTTCAGAATTTCCAAACTGACTTGGTAAATAACCATGGCTATGGCAAATGATTTCCATCCACAGTTAGAAGTTCCACTTTCCACAGTTATACCGTGCCTGTGGTGAAGACGATGCAGGTTGAAATACCATTGCCTGGGTTCCGCTCCAGAACCCAAAGAACGGAAATCTGTGGCTTCCGCATTTTAGATAAGAGTACCAATCACTTTGGATGCTCACTAAAATTAGGGAATAACACTTGCAATAAAGCAATATTTATCCCGGAAGACTCCCATCTTATCTGCTCTACTTAACAATAGACAAATGCAATTTCCCTCAAAGTCACAAAAAAAGCCCCATTTTGACAACCCGTCTGTAAACACACGGCCTGAGCCTCCAGCTGACGGCAAGGAGTAATTTGATGCTGCAGTTTGTGGCTGGCTGAAGGAAACACAGGGCTGCCCTAGCGGCCAGCGTGTTCAGTTATCTCAGCTTTGTGATTTATGTACCATAGCCTCAGGGACAGATGGCTGCTTGGCCCAAAGACCAAGTTCAGGAGGGTGTGTCACCTGTGACCCAGAGAAGCCAAGCCTCTTCAATTCTTCACACCCCATTAGCAGCAATCACACTTGCTTTATCTTGGACAGGTCTGGATAAGTTGGACTGAAGACAAGTTCTTCCACACACTGTCCAGGAGGCACCTATGCCAAAAGACGATGCTAGCGAGACTGCTCTAAGGAGTGGATCTGGCAGGGCCCGTGCTTTGGGAGACCTCAACTGTCTCCTTTCCATGTTGTTGCCTTGTGTTTATGAGTATAGTCATCATCCCAAACTTCAGCGCAGTGGACAGTTGCATTAATTTATGTTTGGTTGGCATCCCCTATTCATACATGCCTCTTCCGAAAACAATGATATAATTTTCAAAAGGCATGAGAAAGCACCCTCAAAAGGGCAGAACAGTGGCGTGCATATGAGCAATGTGTGTGGGTCCCTTGCAGGATAAAGCTGACCAGAAACTGTGTTTGGAAAGTCTGGGTTGACATTAAGAGTCTTCTTGGTTTGAAGTGGCTAGTCTTTTCCTAATGGTGGAGAATAAGCACGGAGTTCACGTGTGTCCTGAAGTTCTATTGCCATGACTCTAATGGTAAACACAATTGCTCCTTATGTGAGTCTGGCTTCTGCCAGAAATTTCCATTTTAGCTCTAGAGCTCAGACAGCTTAAGAACATATGTAACTTGCTTTCCAGGACAAACCCTGTGATAGTCTTCAATCCCAAACAGCTTACTGGAAAGTTCTTGGAGAAGCAGGTTGTCTAGTTTTGATACATAGATGAGAAAATGAGAGAGAGAGAGAGAGAGAGAGAGAGAGAGAGAGAGAGAGAGACAGAGAGAGAGAGATATTTCTCTAATGTCAATGTAAGAAGATGTAATAGTTAAGATGTAATAGTTTCATCTATTAAAGTAAGAAGATGTAATAGTCATGGTCTTCTAGACACTCAGAACCAATAGATAAATACACATCGCATGTGTATATTATATTAGTTATGAGGTATTGGTTCACATCTGCCATCTAAAAGCTGGTAGTATAGCTGTAGAACAAGCCCAGAGACATAAGAAAGGGGTTGATGGGGCAGTTCCCTCTTTGAGATGGAAGGCCCACGAGCTGAGAGCACCAATGTGCAAGGGCACAGGAAGACAGAGAACTCTGCTGAAGCAGGGAGAACAGATTCACTATGCTCTGCCATGTTCCATTTAGGCGCTTGAGGGGTTGGCTGACACCAACTCACTTTGGTGAGAGTGGACTTCTGTTTTAAATTCTATTGGTATACATGCTGTGCCTCGACAGAGTATATTATGGCTTGAACCGGAACTATCCCACACATTTTATTTGTTCTCTACATGGTTGCGGAAGTGAGGCCCAGCTGGTGGAACTGTGACACCAGGGTCAGGCCTTAGAGAGTAAACAGCCTGGCTGCTTGCTCCAGTCTCATTCTCTGTGTCTGAATCCATCATGTTGTTGACACATGCTCACACCATCATGGCTATCCCTCCTTCCTCGCCATGCTGGCCTGAAGCCCTCTGAAACATTGAGCCAAAACAAATCTTTCCTCTTTTACGTTGTGTCTGTCAGGTGTTGTGACAACAACACAGAAAAAACCAGTACTCAGAAACGCCCAGAAATAATGGACCACTGATTACTCCAGCCAAGTTGACACCAAGAATTAACTGTCATTGGGGGAGACTGGCATTATGGGTCGTGTCACCTGATTCTTATCTGTTTCTCCTATTTGTAACAACCTGCTCTCATGTGCTTCTGCTTGCTGAACTAAGGAGTTTAGTTACTTCTGGTCTGTTAAACAAGGGAAGAACATTCGAGGGGTTTCTTGATGGAGACTTAGATGACTCTGAGGGTTTACTGGGGATAGGAAGGGGAGGGTGGTACCTGACAGAAGTCCTTCCATGTTGTAACCTGACTCTCCAAGGACTGCAGCACAGCGGATAAATCCATTCAGGTTAGAACTGAAGCCCTGAGTGAAGTGAGTGGAATCTACAGGAAAATTAGGTCACAGGAATCTAGGGGAGTTGGAAGAAAAGGGTGACTTAAGGTCACTTCCAGGTTGGGTGGTCAGGATAGAAAGAAAAACCATCTCCACGCAGAGGCAGACACTTGCTCATTAGCCACTATGTCCTTGGGAGACATGTCACACTGACAAGTCTTACGCTGTCCTGTGTGGCATCCAGGCAAGACTGAACTCAAATGGTAAAAGGAACTTACCACAATGAGTGCGACCACAGACAGTGTGTAGTAGATGGAATCCCTCAGCAGGCACCAGGAAGAAAGAGCCACGACCTAAAGGAAAAGGGGGACAAACAGGAAACAGGCTGTCAGGCTACTCAAACAAGACAGGGCGATGCTTGCCAGCGCTTGTTCTGCCCGGAGAGCCAGATAGAAGAGAAAGGCTGTGCTCCCCCTTTCCACGTCAGCAGAGTCATTTGCATTCCTTGACCAGCAATAAACCAGAGACAGAGACTCATGAGTGTCTGCTGCCTGGCCCTGATCAATCTGCCTATCAGCTGGGATCTACGGAAAGGCTTTACATGTATTAGACGGGGTGTTCTCAAAGCAGACACAGCAGGTAGACTGACAGGAAATGACTAGTTCCAAATAAATGGGAGGGCTCAAGGGACTTGTACCACGGTGATTTAGGTCTGACTTCTGAAAAGAAGAGAAGAAAGCGGGTGTCTCTGACTCATGAGTGTTTCCAGAATTGTGTGGCTAAGGTCAAGGTGAAGCCCTGGAGCCAAGGTGCTCACCGTAGGAGTCTACTGTGAAAGGAATGACAGCTTTGAACTTATGCTTTAGTCAACACAGAACAAGCACCAGGACTGGGCGGCTGCTAACCGTCGGAGGGCAGACAGGCCCCTGTAGACCCTCCAGGGTCTCTCGTCTCATTTCTAACATGTGGCTAGACCTGCTAGTAATTGACCAAACTTAATCAGACTTTAAAAACAGATGGGTTTACCTAGCAATTGGGAAAGAACGTTACTTTAGCATTTGGTCTATCCATTGGCACTGCTGAGACTAAGGGCAGCAGCACATTGCTAAGCCAGGTCTGCAGAAGGAGGAGCCTTGTTGAAATAATGGCAGCTGGAAAGTCAGGATTGAGCATCCTAGGCAGGTGTGGGCAAGCCATTTCCCCCCTGTAAATCCTTCAGTTTCTCTTTAGGGGATACCTAGCTCTACCTTGGTAGACTTGTACAGAGCAATATGGAGAAGCCCACTGAAGCACGTCAGCAGGTGGTTGGGTTATCCCCTTCTCTGGAAGAGTGTCACTTAACTCACGGTCACAGGACTCTTTGTTGACTGCTTTCACTCTTGGACTCGTAAGTGAAAACGGACACCGCAAATGTGAGCACTCCCAGGTAGGTCAGTGACAGGCCACGTGCTCTATCAGCACATCCGAAAAAGGGGTCCCCAAAGTGAGGTGCTCTCTGCTTGGGTCAGCGACAAAGACCAGGCACAGTAAAGAGAGGGGAGGCTTTTTATATTCAAGTGATAGGGAAGCTCGGGCAGCCTCTTCCCACGAGTACACTCTTCTCCTTAGTAGACCGACATGGAGCTAGTGTCCACAGCTACTTTTCCTCATTAGGCTTTGCATTGGCTGATTTAAGTTAACGATGACAGGGCTGTCCAGACGAGACTCACTCTGTGGCAGTTGCTGCAGAACAATCCCAGACGTTCCTTTCCCCGTCATCATTCTCCCTGAGACCGTGGCCTCTTAGAAAAGGCTCTGCTCATCATCACTCACCATGGACAGAATAGAATAAATTGAACTAAACTGTTCATTTGTCAGCGGGTTGCAAAAGGTCTTGGGTGTTTATTCAGTTTATTATAATCGGCCAAACGAATTTACAGCTTGAGACGGATATCAGTTCTGAGCCTCTTGCAGCAAAGCGCCTGGGCTTGGGGATGGCAGACTGAACTCACGCTGCAGCCTTCGCTCTCTGTTATTCTACTGTGACCATGTGACAACACCGATATTTTTAAAACGAGACATAAACCCACAAATAAGCAAAGAAGGGAGATGATCTGAGCAATACAACTTTAGAATCCGGAAAGCGTGGGAAAAACTGGTCACTCATCTGTCTTACAAAATTCAGAAGTCAGGCCACAGATGGACCTTGAAATGCAAAGACTGTTTAAGAATGCCGCTCCCAGACTTCCTCATTTTAACAGCCCGGCCACTGTCTACTCCTCATCTTAACAAAGCATAAGAGTGGCAGTGCCCGAGGAACAGCCATTCAGGAAACAGGTACGGAGGGAGGAGATGCGAGTGTGTTGTCCACAAGCAGTTTCCAGAAGTCAAGGACTTCTACATTTTCAGAGTCAAAGACCCTCACGTATGTAACACCACAAACAGCCACAAAAGAAAGATATAACCCAAATTCTTTGCTTGATTAATTCTACAAATATATGGCCACAAAATTTCACAACAGTCAGCCAAGAACAGACCGTAGAATTGGGACAGGGATAGATAGAAGGAGGAAGTCGGGGGAGGAGGGACAGAAGGAGGGAGGAAGATGGGGAAGAGTGAAAGGGAAGGAAATGTGAGGGAGGTAGAGGGGGAGAGGCCTAGAGAGGAAGAGGAAGACAGAAAGATAGGGAGATAGATAAAGGATCAACATCAGAATGACACCTGATTTCAAAGACAAAGATATTGGGAACCAGAAGGAAATGTATACTGTCTTCAAAATTAGAGAGAGAGAGGGGTTATTTTACCTGAAAGTTGGTTTGTACAACCAACTTACTAGTTACAAGTCAGAGAATAAAGTGTAAAGTTTATTCTCTTTAATTCCCTTAAAAATTTGTCCCCGATGCTTCATTACTAATCAGACATTACCAGAGAGCACACTTCTTCAAAATAAGAACTACATAGAAAACGTTACAAAATATCATGAACTTAGCAACTAGACTCTGTAATAATAAGTGAAGGATTTTTCTAGAAGGATGGCAAAAGAAAATTATAGCAGGAAGATAAAGTGTGAAATAAAAAAAAATATTTGCTGCAAGTTTAGAAGGTGCCTAGCCAGACTGGAGCAGATCAGAACACTCCTGAAGAAATGTGCCAAAAAGAAAAAAAGACAGCATATCTGATAATTTGGAACACACATACACACACACACACACACACACACACACACACACACACACACACACACACACACACAGGAAGTTTGAGAGTTTTAGGAACAGAAGGTAGAAAACTAAGCAAGAGAGCAAAACCAAAATCAAGGCAATTGTAGCTAAGTGTGGTGGCACACACGTGTCATCCCTGCCCTTGGGAAGCTAAGGTTGGAGGACTGTGAGGTAAAAGCCAGTCTGGGCTACGTGGTGAGACCTTATCTGTAAGAAAAAATGCAAACCCAAGTCAAAACAGAAACAAATAAAAAGACAGTTATAAACTACTAGGAAAACAGAACTGACCCCGAAAGGTCTAATTTATTAATAATGATTTATGAATCATTATTAATCTATATTTTAAGTTGCAAAGAGTGGTTGCATAGTTGTAATAAATCAAGCAGATGGTTGTGTAACCAAAGCTATGATTCAAGTCTCTGAGGGTAACACCGGGACAGCTGGGGCTAACGGCTCCTCTTCCATGCCGTAAAGTCAATACAGAGCACTTGCAACTCAAAACCCAACAGCTACCACCTCAGCATGGCATTCAGAGATTTCACAGCCGGTATCGAGAGCAGCCACATTAGTGGGAAATTGGTTCTGATGGGGCTGGAAGATGGCTATTTTCCATACCGAGCCGTCAATAACTGGTTCCCTGCTTAAACACTCTGCATATATGACCTTAATAAGAACAGGAAAGTGTAGTATAAATTACCCATTGAGATGTACTAATGCAGGAAATGAGCCATACCGTGAGTCCAGATGTCAAATTTGAGCAGACTCTAATACATTTTCTCTCATTACGAATTGTCTCTAGCATCTGGGCTGTGGACAAACCTCAGGCCCAGATTAAGATGTAACATGTGATAAAACCGATTTCCCTGCTACAGAGTGGGTGAAGGTGGGGCACCGTAAGAAGGAATCAAACCAGGGAATAATCTCTCTCCTCAAGAGGGAACTGAGAGAAGATATATGTCCAAAGCTTCCACTGCCAGAGATATGGCAAAGGCTCCATCGGGACTCCTGTCCTTTCTGCCGTTCTAATACACCATTCACTGACAATGAACATATTTATCTGACTCTACAACTAAGGGATGGAAATGCCTATTTTATGCATTCCACACACCAACCTAGTGTGTAAGGGCTTGTCCATTTTTCCCTATTTTGTTTATTTATTTATTCACTTTACATCCCGTCTGCAGTCCCCCTCCTCCTCTCCTCCCAGTCTTACCCTACCATCCCCCTTTCTCCTATCCTCCCTCCTTTTCTCCTTAAAGAAGGGCAAGGCACTGGTTCCAACCCACCCTGGCACATTAAGTCTCATCAGGACGAAGCAAATCCTCTTCTACTGAAGCCAGACAAGGTAGCCCAGCTAGGGGAATGGGAGTCAGAGACAGCAGCCCCCTGCCACCATCCCAATTGTTGGGGGACCCACATGAAGAGCAAGCCGTGCATCTGTTACACATGCATAGGAGGGTGTAGGTCCAGTCCACGCATGCCCTTTGGTTAGTGGTCCAGTCTCTGTGAATCCCCATGGTCTCAGGCTAGTTGGCTCTGTAGGTCTTTTGTAGTGTACCGACTCCTCCGGCCCCCTCAATCCTTCCCCCACTCTCCCACAAGACTTTCTGAGCTCTGCCTAATGTTTGGCTGTGGGTCTTTGCATCTGTCTCCATCAGCTGCTACATGAAGCCTCTCCGATGACAGTTATGCTAGGCTCCTGTCTGCAAGTATAGCAGAATAGCCCTACTAGGGTCAGCAGCTGACTCTTGGCTTGCTCTCTCTTACCAGCTATTGGAGCTTTGAGAGATTGAGAGACTTGACCAAGGTTGTGCCAGTAGAACTGGGGGAGAATTAGGACGGAAACCTAGGAAGTTTAGGTTGTAAGTCCCTGTGTCTGCACACAGTGCCACACGGTACCCTGAGGAGGCAAGGCTTTGCCATTGAATTGCCTCCTGTGGGGAGAGGGTTGCCTTCTTCTATTACTTTACATTGTTAGGATAAGAGTCTTAGAAATGTAGCTAAAGGGACAGAAGCTGGAGCTTAGGGACAAAACAGCATTGGTCACAGTTCAATTTAGAAATAAGTTTCAGGGAAACGCAGGTCAAGAGATCAAAGCATAACGATGGCAGGTAAGGGTAGGGATATGCTAGGAGGGAGAAAGGTAGTTAGTTAGACGCATACTGAGACTACTGCTCCACTTGTCCACTTCTCAGAAAGAAAACCTCTGCCATTGCTTGGTAATTGTTTCGTCTTCCCGGAACATGGCTCTGTGAATGCCATAGAGTCCACACAGTTCCCTGTGCTTCTCATAGAAGATGGAGGCGGTATCCACCTGACTCACACCCTGAACACATTTCCTGGTAGAGATGGACATGTTGGTACCCCTGAGCCAAAAGAGACGATCCTGTGCATCTGTCTGCAGGTGTCACCCAAGCCAGAGCAGAGTGACAAGCGGCTGTCACACAAGGATGAAAATGAGGCAAGGCAAGTCATCCTGGTGAAGAGTCCAGAACAGGGTCCCAGGAGAAAACCGACAATGAGTAATTCTGCCCTTGACCTCATTAAGCAGTAGTGTGAATGGTGGGGATTGCAAAAGGATGTCCAAATGGCGAACTCCTCTGAAACCCAGCCAGAGGCTCCACCCGACTCCATAGCTCTGAGAATCCCTCCCAGAGGCTCCGCCCCACCCCCATAGCCCTAGAAATCCCTCCCAACTGGAATTTCTTCTTGATATTTCCTTTCTATTTCTGGAGTGTATTTCACACATTCTTAACTGAATATACAACGTCTATTCCCTTCTTATAATTCCATTTCATTTCAGAGTGGTATAAATGAGAAAAGAATCACACTTCCCAAACAGAGGAAAACACAATCTTCTGTCTTTTGGGATTCTGATTTCGTCAAAGAGGTTAAAAGTAATTGTTTACAATAAAATTATACATATGATTATATTTTGTAACTCTCTGTATATACATAATAAAAACAGAGTATCTTTGGAAATATGAAGTATGTGTGCACATAATTCAATATACTATGTACGGTTGGTTTTTCTTGATGACTGATATGACATGTCAGACATATTTTTAAAAGTTAAATCCTTATTTTGTGAATGCTTTCCTGCTTTTTGTTCTTTTTTTGTTCTTAAAAAAAATCAAAGCAGACAAAACACCACAATAACTGCACAACATGAAGTTGCTGTTGTCTCAGAGAAGTACTATTTCACACAAACTTCATGGAAAAAAGAAGTTAAGGAAGACCATAAATATGGGTTTCATTCCAAGCTTTTTTTTTCCAGAGCTGGGGACCGAATCCAGGGCCTTGCGCTTGCTAGGCAAGCGCTCTACCACTGAGCTAAATCCCCAACCCCTCATTCCAAGCTTTTGAGCTGACACAATCTCTACAGCCAATTTCAATCTCAGCAAACACAGCCACACAGTCTGGAGCTGGGAGCCCCTGAGACAGTGGGAAGATACAGGCACTGATGCCCCGACAGAAGAGGGGCTGGTGTGGCCATTTCCTGGAAGCTTGGTACCATTCAGGTTTGCTGCTAGTGTGGAGAACTAAAGGAATGGAAAAGGTTTCCAGCTTTCTAGACTTTTTGCTATGCCATGGCTTTTCAAAACATATGAGCTTCTGAGTAATTTTTTCTTGTCCTTTGGGGTGTGTGTGTGTGTGTGTGTGTGTGTGTGTGTGTGTGTGTGTGTGTTCCTCTGTTACTAGCCACTTTACTTTTTGAGAGAGCGTTTTCCACTGAAACAGAAGCCGAGTAGCTAGACCGACTGCCCGACGTTCTCCTGCCATCCTCCAGACTCTGCGTCCAGCAGCTGCTGTTACATGCATGTGCCGCCCAGCTCTGCTTTTTTTCACCCGGGTTCTGGAGATGCACACTCAAGTTGTCACACTTGTGCAGGAAGGACTTTCCCTACCAAGCCATCTCTCCATCCTGTGAACTTTGGCTTTATTTATTCATTTTCACAATAGGAACATAAAGTAAATTCACATTTATTTTTCCTAAGAAAACTCATTTTGAGCTCCAGTTTACACACGAAAAACAACTGACAAGTCAACAAGCTGCTGCCTGATGTACATTTAAGCAAAGAGGTCCCCTCAGGGCAGGGTGTATAGAGAATGAAATTTGGATGCTCTCCCTGGAGCATGCTGAATGATAAACACAGCGGTCATGATGACCTGCAGCTCCTAGGGGTTAAGAGAAGACTTTTCCACCCCTTATGACATTATGTGCTGTAACTTTTGTGATAGATGCAAACCTCTGCTATTTCAGAGTTTGCCTGCACCCCAGGCCTGCACAGCTTGCTCTGCTCCAGCTAGTCTAAGGGCTATTTCCCTGGGACCTTTGGTCCATTCAAGGACACACACCACCCCAAACCATTTCTCTGTAATTAAGAGCGAGAGTCTTTTATGAGAGGAGTTAACTGCTCTGGAGTCAGGCTGGACGGGGAAGGAGGTGGGAGGTATCTGCAGTAACTGTAATAAATCATGAAAGCACCCTCATCCCCATGGCTGACTATGTCACGGGCGCTGCTGAGGGACTCCCATTTTCTGTCTTCTTCATAATGGGATGAAATGCTGGACGTGGGTGGTTAGTAGAAACAAGGATATAATTTTTTCTCATCAAAGTTCACAACCCCCTCTTCTACCCTTTGGAGATGGAAGCCTTGAGATTGGTCTCCTTAGTCATAGGTGTTTGGTGATTTAATTGTTCCTCCGATAAAAGGGGGTGGGGGCTAGAAATCATGTGGCCATTCTCACTATACTGATAGGAACTCGGGTAGGAGAAGTTGAAATTAACTAAGGGAAAAATCCATTGTTTTGGGGCTGTTGTTAGCAGTCATCCCACAGGCTACCACAGAATCATGAGGATCCGCATCTTACTGGCATGGTCAGGCAATGTATATACACTTACAGTGTCTGCTAGAGGACAGTGGTTCCTAAGTCAGAGTCACAGATGGAAATGAAAAACACAGAGACTAAGAAGCTAGGGAGGAAACCACAGCCCTTTAGCCTTTTCCCCACTGAGCAGTAGGGTCTAGTCATGATACACTGGGCAAAGAGAGCTAACTAGGAACTTCAAGTTAGAGAATGAGTGTGTGTGTGTGTGTGTGTGTGTGTGTGTGTGTCTGTGTGTGTGTGTGTGTGTGTGTGTGTGTGTGTGTGTGTGTGTGAAGAATGCCACTACAAATGAGAGACTGGGCTTGTATAGGAGTTTCTTACTTTGTCTATTGTAAGTGCCAGTCCTGTTTGCGAGGTATCCCTCTTTACTGTGTATAGAACCAAGTAAGAAAATCACTGCTCCTTCATGAGCTCCTTTCACAGAAAAGAGAACAGAAAAAAAAATCCAGACCAGAACTTATTTAAAAACAGACACCCTTCAAGTGAACACCAGATATATTTTACAGGGTAAATGCATTCTCCTTTACATGCTATAATACAATCTCATTTACATAATATAATAGGGCAGTCTCAAATTTGAGGGATCATTTTGGTGCCCTGATTTGTAACAGGTCATCAGAGGACTTGATCTCCAAGATGGTATGGAACTTCCATGCATTTGAAATGGAGTAAGACGGAGCATTCACCCATACCATGTGACTTCAGTAATCAGACAGCTAGACCACACACAGGGTGGGAGGTTAAGCTTAGAAATAGGGCCTTCCCTCTTCTATTAGCATTCATTGTCTAACACATTATCAGATTAGAGGAGGGGACTTTCTCTGGTGTTAGAGGGTGGATAAAGGAATCATGGGAGACTGAATGTCCTCTTACCTCTACTTGCTCTACAAAGTAATAGCTAGAGCAATGAGACAAAAAAAAAAAAAAAAAAAAAAAAAAAGGAAAACAGCTATTTTTTTTTGTCTTTTTTTTTTCCCAGAATGCAAGCTTGGATATGGATTTGGACGTGGAAGTTTCCATTTCACATCTGGAAAAATCCAAGGTTCTCTGATTTCATCATGTACAGCACAACGATTGGGATTTGTGTGTATTTACCATAGTGTTTGCAAAAGGATGGGCTTGTTGCCATATTATATGATAATCTGACTTAAAATGGAGTCTGTGTTTAAGGAATAAATGTGGTTGATCCCAATGGTCATCCCAAACTCTTCTGGATATTTAGTGGGAGCTCCAGGTGGGAGGGAGGCATCAACCTATCCTCCCTGGGGTGAGGACTCAGGCTGTGTTCCTCAGAGGTGTATGGTGATATCTTCATACCGGACAATACCAGTTGCTATGTCTGTGGCTCTTCTCACTCCAGTGGAATGGCAGCCAATCTATTTTAAGTAAATTTTGTGACTCAGGGTGGGGAGAACAGGTGATGCCCATGAATCAGTCCTGCAGCCAGGGCAAATTGAACCCAAGGACATTTTATAACGTGTGCTTGGAGGATGGTATCCCCTCACATTAAACAAATTGAGAATTCAAACACAGTGGTGTGTCAGTAACATCCGGGCTTGGTCTGTATTAAATAACTGGGCAGGAAGTTGAGGGAACTGGGTGACTAATGCAACCAATAAATAAACCATCTACAAAACACCTCAAATAAAACTCAAACCTGAAACCAAACCGACAAACAAGAAGCCAAAACCAAAACCAAAACCGTCTCCCAAAAGAGCTGAGTGCCTTTTAAACAGTAACACACAGAGGCATTGTATTATCTAACTGCTGATGACCATTTTACCGTTTACAAATGGAGGCTGTATGGGAGAGCGTAGCTAGCATCTCCTTTCCACAGGACTGTAACTGCAATCAAACTGCAGGTGGGAAGTCCAGTGATAGGAGTAAGTGCCAAGAGGAAGGATGAGATAGATCCCAAGGCAGTGTCCTTCTCCTTCTCTCTGTCACTTTTCAAAGCACGTGGCTGCAAGACATGAAATTCTCTCCGCTGTTTACCATTACGGCGTCAAGTGATCAGTGGTACACAAATTGTTTATTTCTGGATTACTTCAATTTCCCGTTTGGAGTGGTAATATTCACTTGCGCTAGATCCCATAGCGAAGTGTGAGAATCCACAGAAAAGTGTATGAGCTGTTCCTAAGTTGTAGAAAGAAAGAAAATCTTGTACATGAATATATTAGGAGAAAAGAACATTTGCAAGCAGCAGAAGTCTTAATTACAGTTCCCTATGGGCCTGTGTTCTTCCCACTGTTGGCCATGGCCAGCCGGTAAGAAGGTGAAAAGCTGGGAGTTTGACTGCATTTGTCCCACACTGGGTGCTGGGCTTTAGGGAAAGCACTGGGACACTGCTCCCCTGATGCTGAATGGTTACTCATGGAGCAGTGTCCTGGGGGTGTGAAAACGTACTCTAAGATGGGGAAGCCAAAGTTGGGGTTCCCAGACCTGCAGGCACTCAGTCGTCCCTGCGGTGCTGAACTGAGGAGTCAGGAATGAAGTATCAGGGATCCACAGGTCTGTGACGATGCCAGGACCTTATGCTCTCAAACTGCTGGATGTTTAGGCATCATTGTGAGGAGTTGGGAAGAGCAGGCTGTAGGCTGAGGACCGCATTTAGCCAGAGGCTGAGGGGAAATGAGCTCATTGGTAAAAGTAGCAGGCGGTTGTCTAGAAGCATAGATGGGCCTTCTACAGGAGATTTAGACAGCGGCTCTGTAGATGAAGGCCTTCCCGATGGTCCCCATGGCAGTTCTTGATGAGAGAGACAGTCCATGGTTCAAAACTGTTCATTGTGGAAAATGGATGCATACCAACTTCTCAGGATGGACCAGAGATTAAATACCTTTTGCAGAGAGGAATGTCTGGGAAGGGGAGCTTATTGGCTAAACCCTCAGGGCCTTTAGGTACCTCATTAATTTGGAGAACTCTGTTCTGGGCCTACATGACCACAGACCATGTTTCCCTATGTGGGAAGTGTGGCAGGTGTTCCAGGCCAGGAATCTGGGAGGGAGCATGGAGGCACCTAACATCTCAGCTGTGTCCCCACTGAGTTTCCGGGGTCTCAGACCTGCTCTACCTTACCAAGCTTCCTGGCATGGTTTATCACCCACAGTTCCCTACCTCCTTTCCAGAAAATATGGCCTCTGTGAATGGTGTGAGGTCTTTGGGGATCTGGTATACTAGGCTGTTTCCAAAGCAATCAGACTCTTCCCTAGACTGTAATGGTTAACATTAAAAGTCGCTTCCTGGGGGCTGTAGCAATGGCTCAGCAGTTCAGACAACTGCAGAGGCGCTTCCAGAACGCCTGGCTTCCCTTCTGAGCACCCACGTGCTCAGCCACAGCTGTCTGTAACTCCAATTTCACCGGATCCAACACTCTTTCCTGGTGGCCTCTATAGGTACTTACTGCAGACATGTGATTCCAAGACATACATAAGGTAAAACATGTACACAAAATAAAAATAAATAAATCCTTTTAAAAAATCCCTGCTTCTAAGAAGTGCAGGCCCACAGGAACCAGATGTAGATCTCTCCTGAGAGACACAGCCAGAATATAGCAAATACAGAGGCGAATGCCAGCAGCAAACCACTGAACTGAGAACAGGACCCCCATTGAAGGAATCAGAGAAAGGACTGGAAGAGCTTGAAGGGGCTTGAGACCCCATATGAACAACAATACCAAGCAACCAGAGCTTCCAGGGACTAAGCCACTACCCAAAGACTATACATGGACTGAGCCTGGGCTCCAACCTCATAGGTAGCAATGAATAGCCTAGTAAGGGCACCAGTGGAAGGGGAAGCCCTTGGTCCTGCCAAGACTGAACCCCCAGTGAACGTGATTGTTCGGGGGAGGGTGGCAATGGGGGGAGGATGGGGAGGAGAACACCCATAAAGAAGGGAAGGGGGAAGGGTTAGGGGGATGTTGGCCCAGAAACCGGGAAAGGGAATAACACTCGAAATGTAAATAAGAAATACTCAAGTTAATAATAATAATAAAAAAACCCTGCTTCTTATATGCCAATCACTTTCATGTTTTTTCCCTTGCATTTTTTTTTAAACATTGTCATTTATGGATGACTAAGCTGACACTTGAGGTTCATGCTGAACCAGGTCTGTATACCTGCGACCCACATGGTCAGTTCCTCGTTGGTAAGTACATGGAAGCCACTTGTATCTGTTAGATAGCAGCGACTTCTATGCCCACTGTAGTCCTCTGAGACAAGATGAGGAAAGCCTTTTAGCTGAGGGAGAGAAGGACCTTAGTCACAAGACCAGAAGTTTCAAACAAGAGAGAAGAATGAAGCTGGAACAACTAAATGCACTTGCCTTCAGAAAGAACAAAAATAGAAAATAAAAAAACACCTTCATGTATATGTCCATTATCTATAATTCTAGAGACAAAATGAACAGAGGCAGGTGGGTCTCTATGAATTTTTTTTTTTTAATTTGAGGCCAGCCTGGTCTCAATAGTGAGTACCAGGAAAGGGCAAGACTATGTTGAGAGACTGTCTTAGGAACCAAACCAAAGCAAATCTAACAAAACAGGTCACTGCAACATGTGAGAGGCAGGGCTAGCTCTCCAGATCTCATGACCGCAGGGGTAGCTCTCCTGCTGCTGCAGGGGTGAGGAGGGGAGAATATGTAGGTTTTATATATTAACTTCAAAAATAAATTCTGATTTAAAAAATACATGTGTTTATGATTAGGAAAAAAAAAAGCCCTCAAGTGGCTGGAGAGACGACTCAGTTACTAAAAGCATGAACTGCTCCCAGAGGATCAGAGCTCAGGTCTCTCAGACACCTGCTCTCAGGTGCACATACCCACCCACACACACTGACCCTCTAGCCCTGGAGTTATGCATTTATATAACCAAGTTTAACAAGAGCAACAGTCTTCTTGCTCTGCCACACTTTGCTCACCATGGGTAACCCTCAGCATCGGTTACTTAGGATGTCACCGAACTGACCCTAAATAACTTGCTCCTTTCTTTTCTCTGGTTTTCTCATTGAGGAAGATGAGGAAAGGGCACACAGTGCCAGCAGGATTGAGGCATGGTGGCAGTCGAAGGGAAACACAAGGGCCCAGGGCCGGGATCTGCAACACAAGGTAAATTTCACAGGTAACACTTAAGAGTTGTCTGGGCTTGGAAAAGCGATCATTTCATGTCTTGGCATCCCATTTTCATCAACTACAAAAGGGGATTAATGACAATTAACAGGTTCCCCATCATGGGCTCTTCTGCTGATCAAATGCAATGACATTTAAGAGCTTCAGAACATTTTCCAGCATGCCATGCCTATATGACCATATAGACATGACCATATATAACCAAAGAGCCATATCCCTTCTCTCTGCTTCTCTATATGCCCACATAGACATAACCATATATAACCATAGGGCCATATCCTTGTCTCTGCTTCTCTATATGGCCACATAGACATGACCATATATAACCATAGAGCCATATCCATTGTCTCTGCTTCTCTTGTCATTCTTCCATCTTCCTTCCCTGGACATTTAAAATTTATTTCCTGAGGGTCATTTTGAGGATTTTATTCTTATATTAAAAGTTAAATTGACACATTTAAAACTAAATGATATTTAGGATTCTACAGTGAACTATACCCACTTCTTAATTAACCTCTCCAGTGGCCCAGAACTATATATACACTTGTAATTATTTTCATTTTGAGATCTTTTAGTTCTAGTTTATATAATGCCAGATCAAAAGCTCTTAAAGACTCCTGATTAAGCCCCTTCAGCAATCTGTTGAGTTCCACCATGAGAAATAAAGACTTGGGTAAGTTATATTACACCCTTATACATGTAATATTTGTCTGTGATGGTTACTAAACCTTCTATATATTTGATGATTCTGCTTCTATTTCACATTCCATTATCCTGTAATATCTCTCTCTCTCTCTCTCTCTCTCTCTCTCTCTCTCTCTCTCTCTCTCATAATCTTTTGTAGCTTTTTCCTTTTTTTTTTCTCACAGGAGACACTCCCTCCTGCACTACCTACTTGGCATTGTAGTGGACCTTACCAATAGTTACAATGGCAGTGGTGTGTGTAATACACACACACACACACACACACACACACACACACACACACACACAGTACATATGCATGTACTCAGTATAGTAAAATGAGAACTTCTCTGCCTTGGCTTGCATGTGTACAAACTACATACAGAATAGATTCCTTCAGGAGTTAGGCGGGTTGCTGGCTTTGTGAAGGTTCATAGGATAGGTTTCTTTGTGAACAATCACTTGTTCAAATTGGTGCATAGACACACTTCTTATGAATGCGCACATGCCCTGGACCATGACCTGTGCCATCTTCCATGTCATCAAGATCAGGGATGACAAAATGGTAGTTAGTACCCTAGCAGGTGACACTATCATAGTGAGTCAGATGTTCAGTATAACAATTGTTTAAAAAGAGAAGATCTTTTACCTTTTTACACTAAACTCTCCCTCAGAAGATGCTTGGGTAATGACATCTCATGTATGTATTGTGCATGATTCAGTGGTTACCAAAACAATCACCAGGAGTGTTGACTTCCCTGTAGCAACTGCCAGAGAAGTCCCGGCTTCTATCACTATGAATGGCTAGTGCATCTTCTCTCATAGCAGAAGCCACCACTCCTGCAAGGTCTCCTATCCCGAACAGACACATCCTTAGGCTACTCACGTGACCTTCCACTGCTCCACTCTGAAAGATCACATTAATCCCTTATATTTTCCACAGAGTGGCAGGATGTGCAACATGTCACAACATAGCCCAGAAGCACAGTAAACTCCAGATTTCAGGGTACAGACAGACAACAGGGATGACGGTCACCAAATGAGAGGAACTGTAGTCACATTCCTTTGTTCCTTCCTTGTTTAGCCATACTGTTCCCACAGTACTTTCTGGAACATCTCTTGCTTCCACAGAAGTTAGGATGAGGATGTTTAGATCACCATCTTTCTGTTCTCCTCTTACTCCACCTTCTATTTATTTATTAAGACCGTGTCTCATGCAGCACGCAGTGGCCTCGCACTGGCCATGTTGCTGAGGATAACTTTGAACCTCTGAGTTTTCTAGCTCTAATCCCTGAGTGCTAGGATTGCAGACATGCACCACCATGTCCAGTTTTAGATCTGAACCCAGGGCTTCATGTATACCAACCAAAACGTCTACATTTTTAGTCACATTCTTAGTCTCCACTTCCTACTTTTAAAATTCTCTTATGTATAATTAAATTGACTTTTGCATTGCCAACATTTTTTTTTATATTTTAAAAGTCTCATTTATACTCTCCATGGTCTCTGTAGAAATTAAAAATAACATCCGCTTCTTATTTTATGGCTTCGATACCTTTGTGGAGCTCTCTGAAGACACTAATTAAAATGTTAAAAATTTTCTATCACCAGAATTATCTTTGGTTACTTTGTGGACAGCTGTTCTGCTTCTCCATCTTGGCCCTCCTTTGGGGAAGGATCCTCAAATGTCTGCCAGTCTCGGAAAGCATTTCTATAGGTATGAATGTACAGAGAACAGCAGCGGAAGGTTGCCTGCCTTGGCTTTGGGCATGGACAGACTACCTGCCCAGATCCCTTCAACAGTGAGGCTGGTTGCTGGCTCTGTGAAGCTTCCTAGAGTATTCAGACTGATGAGCTTTATGTTAAGAGTACACACTCAGTATTTGGCAGACACAGCAGACACAGAGCCCGTAAATTTAAAATAGGAGGGGAGGTGGTCTTTTTCTCCTGATCAAGAGGCTCTTTATAACCTCGGGCATCAGAAAGGTCCAGAGAACCCTCAGACTCAGTCAACCACTTTCCTGGGAACACCTTTATCTGCCTAAAATGATTTTCTGGTGGTTCTGTCTTGGGAAAGTCACTAGTGTGTTGATATGGGGAAGGACTGACTGACTAATCTATGCTATGGAAAAGGTGACTTTTTGACTAATAGAGTTTGTCAGATGTGGTACAATTTACACTTTTTTTTTTTCCTTTTCTTTTTTTCGGAGCTGGGGACCGAACCCAGGGCCTTGCGCTTCCTAGGCAAGCGCTCTACCACTGAGCTAAATCCCCAACCCCACAATTTACACTTTTGAGGAGAGAATACAACAACTGCCTATTCTTCTCAGGCAGTCTCAGAGTCCTAAGCTGCCATCTGATATCCAGAGCAACCTCGATGTGAGATGATCTAAGTCACAAGAGAAGGCCACCTGTAGGCACTCCAGATGAGTGTCACTGGATCCTAACATTGTTGTCATCCCCCTAATATGCTGAGATTTTTGATAGAGTTGCCGGACAGTATGGAATAGGTATCATTATCTTGCTATGCTATGTCTACAGTTTGGAACGATAGACTCATTGAGTTGAGTTAAATCACTCTTGTTTTATACTACTAAGTTTTGTGTGGTCATTTATACAACAAGAGATACCCATGGCCCAGTAATAATCCTCCAGTTAATTAACCCAATTCCTTCTTTTCTAACAACAGTCTCAATATATCATACCCCTATCTTAGTCCATGCTTAATGCTCTATGAGTGTGTCTAAAAATCTTGTCTCATGTCTCCTTTCTCCTCTTGAACATTTTTCTGTAAGAGCTCTGGATTGGTAATTTCTGGGTCCCTGGTCAACAGAGCCACATCTCTTTTCTGTCCTCTAGAAGTTCATTAAGCTCTTCAGGTCACTATGGAATGCCTTCCCTGCCTCTTAGGTGATGGTGGATCAATCCACTCTGTGACATGCTGTTGTTTCAAAGCGCTTACAGGTATGGGTGGTAAATGTCCCCTGTGAGAAGCAACAGTGAATTACTTCAGAAGAAAAGAGGAACTCTTCAAAGTAGGACATTTCACAGCATTCGTGAGTTAGATGTAGGCTGTGTCTGGGAGACAGGACACATGTCCCAGTGTGAAAAGTCAGAGCCTTACTAAACCTCACCCTGCGACCAGTGGAAGAGAAATTTTCTTCTATTTTAGTTGAATGCTCTTTTATTCAGTAATTGACTTTTCAGCAGAAGTTTCGAAGTTCAGCTTCTAGGCTACAAAATATACCCTCGTAAAATCTGTAACTTAATGAGTCATAAAAAATGTAGCATATCGGTATATTTATACCCCCAACATATAGAGAACATCTATATTGATATAGCCATGACCCTGATTTCTAGCCCCACAGAGCAGACTCACTCTCCAAGGACGTCACACAAGTGCGATTACACAGTGTTCAGACTTCCCCGTCTGCTTCGTTCACTCTGCGTCCTTGACCTTCCTCTATGCTGAGCTTTGTGACGATGATTTGTTTCCTCTTATTGCTGAGCCACATTCCATTTGTTTGCTGATTTACTGGCCAATGGACAGTTCGGATGACAGCAGTTTGGGCAAAATGCTATTAACATTGTGGAATAAATCTTTTAAGAAACTTTTATTGAATTTGTTGACAATTTCATACTTGAATGAAGCGTATTCTGATTATAGCGACTCCTCCAGCCTCTCCCTCATCCCCCCATCTATTTCCTTTCTTTTTCTTTTTCTTTTATTTTATTTTATTCATTGGGTTAAACCGGGAACCTCTGCATGTTGATATACTTGGAACCACCATTGGCGTCTGGAGCCTGATGGGATCTTTCTTCCATGGATATGCAACTGAAGACAATGACCTCCCTTTCCCCAGGATCCCTCCTCAGTAGTTGGTAGTTCAGCAGGCATGGGTGGGAACCCACGAACTCCTTCCTGGTCTATGACTTACTATTCAGAGGAGAAGCCTGGCATTGTAAAATCCATCAAAACCCCAGCCTCAAGAATGAAGTTACTACTGTTGTTTAGTGAAACTGTCAGGGGTCCAAATGGCTTTTTAACTATTTTTGTTTATAGCCATAGACAATGCTGCTGCCAGCTTTAACCAGGAATTATTACAAAATTGTAACAAAAGTTGGTAAATGCAGAGACATATGGCTGCTCAGGGTGGAATAAATGTTTTCATGGACACTATTAGGTTGCTTTAGATCCAAATTTTTAAAAATACCCTGTTTCCCTGTAAGAGGTCTGGAGTCTCCCAGACAGAATTTCTGGTACCAGCTGGGCAACTGAAATGAGTAAATGCATCTCTTTTTTTCTTGAGTTTTCAACAAACAGAATTCTGGCTTCCAGGAGTTGTGGGGGAGAAGCTAAGCTTATCAAAAGGGTCCTAGGAAAATCAAAACCCAGATTGCCAAAATGGAAACTTGACTCCAGAATGCCTTGATAAGAAGCATTTCAGAGAGAGAGAGGCAGCCTCCCTTTAAACAGCGTATAAACACTGCCATAGAGCAAGGAACTGAAATGCTTCTCCTTTGACTGTCACACCTCAGCCTTCACGAGTGGCTATGCCTGGAAAACCAAGTACTGAGGAGGCAGCCTGAAAGGAAGCGAAGGTACAGGAAGCCTTTTCTCTCCTTTGTAAACACACAAAGTCTTTTATAGCAGATAGAGAATCTGTTGGACAACTTCCTTTAAAAAGAAGAGTCGCAGCAGCAGCAGCAAGAGCAGCAGCCGCAGAAGCATTTAATGAATTTGAATGCCAGGCACTTTCTAAGGATGTTTTCCTGCAAGCTTTTCCTAATTGAATTCTCATGCAGCTCTTCTGAGATACATACTTGCTGTTTAGCTAAAGTGTATCTCCTCAAAACTGAGAGGAGTGTGGTCTTACCTAACAGGGTAACTGTATTTGGAGAGAAGGTCTTGAAATAAGAAATGGACAGTCCCCAACTCAAAGACTGGCATCAGGGGGCTGGAAAGAGGGCTCAGCAGTTAAGGGCACCGACTGCTCTTCCAGTGGTCCTGCGTTCAATTCCCAGCAACCACATGGTGGCTCTCACAACCATCTGTAATGGGATCTGGTGCCCTCTTCTGATGTGTCTGAAGATAGTTATAGAGTACTCATATAAATAAAATAAATCTTAAAAACAAAAAAGGACTGGCATCTTTGGAAAAAATGGAGCTTGGTATACAAAAATATCCAAAAGGAGACTTGGCAAAGATGCCTAGATATGATGGCTATTGCTATACCTAGGAGAAAGACCCGAGAAGGAACGACTGCCTCAACACCGTGACCCAGCTTTCCAGCGTTCGAACTGTGAGGGGAAAAAAAGAAACCACAGCAAACCATACCAAACCATACCATACTGAACTAGACCAAACCCAAGCTTTCTGCTGGGTCAGCCTCACACCTGTGGTCCTTTGTTCTGCTGGCCCTAACTGACCGGTGCAGTGAATAAATGCTGTAGTCTCTACTTTACAGATGGGGGCAATGCAGATTACAGTAACCGGCTGGAATTTTATGGCCCAGACCAGAGCTAGCTGAATGACAGAGAAGCCAATGCTCTAAACCAGAGAGGTTCTCAACCAGTGGATTGAATGACCTTTTCATAGGGATCACCTAAGACCATTGGGAAACACAGATGTTTATATTACGATCCATAACAGTAGCAAAATTACAGTTATAAAACAGGAACAAAAATAACTTTATGGTTAGAGGTCACCACAGCACAAGGAACTGTTCTAAAGGGTGGCAGCCTTAGAAAGCTTGAGAACTACTGTTCTAAACAGTTAAAAATTCCTTCCCACCCCACCCAACTAAATGGAAAGCATATCCCTACTTAATAAGCAATTACACCCCACTGGGCAGATAATCTTGTGCAAGGCAGGCAGACAGCAAGGCTCAGTTAGTAAGCAGGGTCCAAGAAGGTGCAGACAATGATGTGTGTTTTGTGAAGGATTGTCTAAGATGGGTCACCACACTAGACCTATTAGCAAGGATGCGGAACCTACAACATGATTGCCCCTTATCCCTGCCACAGAGCTCAGTGGTGACAAGCAAGGTCTGTATGATGGTCTCCTAAGGGGGAAGGTGTCTGCTGCAGTCAGTTAAGCTCCTGATCCCAGAAGCTGAGGATGTGTTTGTTTCACGATGAGAAGCATTTTGTCGAAGTCCCTAAATACCCACAAGGGTCCTTATAAGGAGGAAAAATGAGAGGCTGAGGGAGTGGCAGGAGGTGTTGTGATGGTGGTGAGAGGCTCAGGTGACACAAGGAAGGGACCATGCTCAAGGAACATAGGCAGCCCTTGGGAGCTGAGAAAGGCAGTGTCCCTTTGATGCTTCCAGAAGGAACTCAGCCATTCCAATATCTTGTTTGACTTCTAAAACTGTGAGAACATCAACTTGGGTTGTTTGAACTGATTAAGCTTTTGGTAATGTGTGCAGAGGCAAAGGGAAAGTCCCACACCTGTCCTGCTGTGGAAGTCACACCAGGGATCAGCTGCTGTCGGCCTCTGCCAGCCCCAAACTGACAGATGTTCTAAGTTCTGGAATTAAAATGTCCTGCAGTCCTAATGGTCAGTGGGGGCACTGAAGCCCTACACTTGAGGCTGTGTACAGGGTATGCTGTGTTTTTAATGGGTCTACTGTATGCTGTAATTGTTCCCACAGCCCTGGTAGGTACTCGGGGCTATCTCACTTTCCAAAGAGGGACTGGCAGCTTCTCCAAGTCCCATAGCCGAGAGGGGATACTAAAAGCCACATTTGCCAAAGTCTGGAGGAACGCTTTCAAAAGCTTAAAGAAATATTAGGATAAAGGTTGGCGAGATGGCTCAGCAGTTAAGAGTGCATATTGCTTTTGCAAAGGACCTGAATTCAGTCCCTAGACTCATGCTGGGCAGCTCACAAACACATAACTTTAGCTCCAAGGAATCTGATGCCTCTGGCATCCACGGGAAACCTGCATTCACCTGCACAAACCCACACACAGACCCATACACTTGTGCATAATTGAAAACAAAATGATCTTTAAAAATCAGAATATATGTTTTACTGTCTTAACCATTTTAATTGCTGTTGTAACCAAATAATAGATGTGTATTTATATACACAGAACATACACACATGGATACACACATTTTCCTTTTAAATTTACTTTATACTTCTTTATACACACATATCTTGCATTCTTGAGTATGTTCTCTCACAGGCCGAGCCCCCTTTCATGCCCCACCCTCTCCTGTTCTCCTAGTTAGCTTCATTTCTACTTTCATGCGGTATATGCATATCTGGCTCTATAGATGTCTATAAAAATCTGGGAATCACAAAATAAAACATAGTAGGCATATGAAAATGCACACTTGTCTTTCTGAGACTAATTTGATTACTTAATGTGATTACCATCAGTTCCACCCACTTTCCTGCCAGGGACATCACTCCATTCTTCTTTATGGGGGACAAGAACTCCATTGTGTACACATATAACAGTTTCTTTATCTGTTCCTCCATTGATGGACACCTAGGTTGGTTCTGTAACTTAGCTTTTATGAATCATGCTGCAGTTAATATCAAATATACTACATCCATTCAGCTTGTGCTTTTGTGGGTGGCCTTTTCTTATAAAAATGTTTGCCGGCAGTAACTATCGTGCCATTATTATCATCTGCTTAACTAGAATTCCCCGCTCCCCACTAGTCCAATGTCCTGACAACCATCATTACCCTCTGTCTCTAACCTTGACTGCCCAAGTACCCCATGTAAGTAGAAATATAACAATATTTATCCTACCATATCTGGCATATTTCATTTGGCATAATGGCCCCCAAATCCCTCTGTGCACAAAACCCAAGTTTGTAACATTTGTATTTTCCCTCACTAACCTTCAAGGAAACTTGAGCTTGGATTCGGGTCATGTTCTTCCGTGATACCGCAGCATCAGTGCCTCAGATTTACAAAAGTGTGGCGCTCCTGCTTGGTCTTAAAATATACCGTAATGTTGACTCATGAGACCAAAGTGTGACTGGGAAGTCCCTGCACTGTGCGTGGAGCAGCTTAGTAATTACAGGAGAGTGACAGACACTTGCAAAAATTAAAAGAAAGTTTCACTGTTCCCAGAGGCATTATAGGTGGGGATGCTGGGTCACATGTGCTGAGAGGAGAGAGGCTGTATCTATACCCAGTGTTCTGACCTAGGGACAGCTGAAGGATTCGTAGCCTAACATGCCCCAAAAAGTGAGCTTGAGATGACCACCAGTCTGGCACTGGGCAGGCCCCAATGGCTCCCAGGACCAGGGGCAGGCCAGATAATAGAAGAACACTATCTGGGACCTAAGGCCCCAAGCAGGAGTGAGCCAGAGACAGACAACCCTCTCATGGGGACACATGGGCAGGCTATGCAAGGAGTGAGCCTGAGATGACCACCAGACCAGTGCCTTGTGGCCTGGACAGGGAGCTAGCTTGTGATGACCACCAGTCAGGCACCACACAGGCCTGAGGGGGATGAGTGGGATGAGTGGCAGACTATGTTCAAGATGACCCCTTCCCAGTGCCGTAATACACTAGCAGGGAATAGCACACCTGAGACCATTCCTGCGACAACCCCAGACCCTCAAAGAGCCCAGGTGCCACTAAGAGGAGCAAATAAGTGGTAGAGAGATGAAGGAGAAACAGGAGAATGTGGGCACAATGAAGAGAGGCAGATGTGGAGACGTGAGGGCAATGAGATACAGCCTGATGTGACTACCGGTGAGGCCGCCTGGGACCCTGGTGGGGGTCTTGGACTGGGCTGCCTCTGGGGTCATGTCTGGGTCCAGTGGGCCTCTAGCGACAGGGGTCTGCTACCACTAAAGGCCAGGTGGATATCCCTGGTCTGGGCTGCCACCCATGTTAATGTCTGAGGGCTGGGCAGAACTGGCTGTACCCCTCAACTGGGCCTCATAGGAGAGCTGATCCCACCCCTAGCCAGCTACAGCACTTGGGAGAGTGGGTGCTGCACAGTGGGGGAAGTTGTGGGTAGGTTGGTCTTGAGGATACATGTTTAGGAGATCTGGCCCTACCATTCATCTCTCTTTTGGTAATCTGGATGAGGGAGAGATACTCTCCTCCCTCCTTGTCCCTTACCATCTGTGGCACATGGGAGAACTGGGTCATGAAAGCAGGGAAGCTGGCCCTGCCCTTCACCAGCTGCAGCACTTGGGAGAGTGAGCCCTGTACCTCACCAGGGCAGCACAACAGAACTGGCTCTGTGGCAGGGACATGGGAGAGCTGTCCCCACCACTTGCCTGCTGTACAGTGACATGGACAAGGGAAGAGATGATATTCTTTTACCCCTTGCCACATATAGCAGGCAAGGGAGGTGGCCCTGAGGTCATAAGAGC
The DNA here is from genome assembly GCF_011064425.1 of Rattus rattus. Lineage (NCBI taxonomy): Eukaryota > Metazoa > Chordata > Mammalia > Rodentia > Muridae > Rattus > Rattus rattus. The sequence goes on along the minus strand of NC_046158.1, from coordinate 125,183,952 downwards.
GGGAGAGCTGGCCCTGCCCCTCACCTGCTGCAGCACTCAAGAGAGCAGGCCTGCTCTTTGTCTTAGCAACACAGTAGAGCTGGCCCTGGATGTGGGGGTTGTGGGTGAGCCAGTCCTGAGGGCATGGGTGTGGGAGAGCTGCACCTCCTCTTGTCTACTGGGCAGTGGCCTGGATGAGAGAGAGATCCCTTCCCTCCCTCCCCTCCTCCGTCCCTTGCCATCTATGGCAGGAAGGAGAGCTGGCCCCAGAGTCATGAGAGTGGGAGAACTGATCATGCCTCTCACCAGCTGCAATACTCAGGAATAGAGGCCATGTACTTCACTTAGGCAACAGGATAGAGCTGGCCTTGGTAATAGGGACATGGGTGACCTGTCCCTGAAGGCATGAGAGTGGAGAGCAGTCAGGCTGACCAGCTCAGATACCTCTCATCCCAGATCCAGGGCTTTGATTTGGCTCACTCTAACATCTACCCCATCGGTGAACTGCTGGAGTATGTGAAGGGGCTGGTCCTACAGATCCAAAGCTACAGGGTCTCCATGACAGAGGGCAACAACAGGATATCCAAGAGGAGTCCCAGTATGGTTCTAGTATTGATAGAGTGCCAGAAGACAGAGGTCAAAGGAGTCATTGCAATGAGCATTTCCCAAGCATTTGCAAGCAAAGATGTGTGGACAAAAGGATATATATATATATATATATATATATATATATATATTTATTATTATTATATCCCCCACAGTATATTTTTTCTGTTGGGGGTGGGGTTGCAAGGGTAGAGTGTAGGTATGAGGGGAGGGGGAGATGAGTGGGATTGGGGTACATGATGTAAAATTCACAAAGAACCAATAAAAAATTAAAATATCAGTCTCCATAATTTACATTATCTCCCTTTATACATACAGTACCAACACCAAGTCACACAGAATGCTGCTTCCAGCACATCTCCTTCCTTCTGTTCTTTCTGATCAAGGGAAGGTGAGAGAGGGAAGCATTATCATTCTACAAATTGAAAGCAGATGTCTTGGCTTTATTTTACATCTTCTATGACGCCTACGTCCCTGGGAGACTTTGTCAAAACAACATTTTGAATCATCACTCTCACTACTTTGAGTCACTGGTATCTGCATGCCACACACACATACACACTGACAGGGCCATGCCAATTATGTTCTACATAATGATGGGGTGGTTCACATAATTGGCTTCATTCTGGGTAGAGAGCATGTTGCTTCCACACATTCGAGCCTGGGCAGCTCGGGGGCCAGAATGGACTTCTATGACGCTGTTCAAAAACACTTCTATGGAGAATTCTCCCTTACTGCTGCTCTGGATGTGGAAGTTACATTTTCCTTGGACCATGCCTCTCTGGTTGACCAGTGGATAGTCAGTCCCTTTACTGTAGCCTAGCTTGACACTTAAAATCCTTTGGAATAGTGGAATTTATGTGAGAGCTATGACAACTGTGCTAAATAAGAAAATTGGGTTTTATACATTACCAAGCCAAGTTAAGAAAGGGCGTGTTGTGCTCCTGGTTGAGGAAAGGACACCCTGCTTTTGGAGAGAACATATTTTCCCAATGTCCAGGTTCTAATGTAGAATTAGAATCTTTGCTTTTAAATTTCTTGAATGGTCTCTCTTTGATCCTGACTTGTTACTCATTTTTTTTTTTGTCATCAGAGCCTTTTTCAGAACCCAGGTTACCTGGCCATTGTAAGTGGCAGAGAACCCGAGGTTTCTGGACATTTATATTTTCTACCAGATTCTCCAGTCATTTAAATGATGGAAATCAAATATGGTAGGGCATGAGGAATATTTCACTGGTTCCTATTCACCACATATCTTGCTGATACTCATGTATGGAACAAGAACATTCTACATCACAAGCCGCCTTTGTCCTGTTTTCCAGCTTTGTCTGATATGTAAGCCCTGATCGTCTCCTCCAGCCCCAGCTGTGTAACTCTAACATACAGAATAGAACCTTGTGTAAGCTATGGCGAAGTGGCTCTTTGGTTACACAGAAACGTCTGTTACCATTTATCAGTAATTTCTAATTCATCTTATCCCAGGATGTTCTCAAAAAGTGATTTGCCCGGGTTAATGGGTGTGTACTGACATTAGAATGTTATGGGGACATATGTCTGCATGTGCAGCTTCATGTCTTTGCTGGCCCTCGTGGTGCTGTCTAGCTTACTCAGTTCAACTTTAGGGGCCTCTCTTAGCACCTGTTGGCAGGTCTGATGCTAACGAACTCTCGGCCTTATCTGGGAAAGTCATTACATTCTTCATTTTTGAAGGAGAGTTTTGTTGTAGACCACTCCTGGTTGGTAGTTTCTTTTAGTCCTTTGAATATCCTATCCCTCTCCTTTCTAATCTACAAGACTCTGTGAGAAATAATCCACCAGCAGGCTCATGGAACCCCTGTGTATGATGAGTCACTCTTTGCCCACTGCTTGAAAGAGTCTTTATTTTATGTTTTTTTTTTCTTCAAAATGTAAGTCTTTTATTGTCCCCAAAGAGCCCACATTGTACTTGTGATCAGGATCTTGTTTCTGGAGCTAGGAAACTGAGGTCTCATTCATCAGTCTGCTTCACAGTTCTGATATCTTTGTTTTTCACTGTTGTGGCTTGCTGAATCAGAGCTGCTGAATTTGAACCAACTTCAGTATCTTTCCTTCAAGGATTAATTCATCCTCATGGGCTTGAGAGACAGAACAGGCAACACCTGCCCTCACCCAAACCCTGCGAATGTATTTTTCACCCAAGAAATTTCGGATTTCAACCAAAGACCCATTCTCCTGAATAATGACATTGACGGGGAAGGGAGCATCCACAGACGTCATCTTGTAATGAAAGCCCAGCGTAACACCCTTGACCATGTTCTGAACATGACTGCAGATGGTTCTGACAGTGGCCAGTTCCACCATTTGTCCACATGGAGCCTTTTCTTTTTCTTTCCAAGAAGACTCAGCTCTACACTGATGTGATTGAAGTCCCTCCTCAGAGTTGCCCTGCGGCCCTTCACCATGACTGTGCGCCCCTTCAGAGTGATGGCGACATTTTCTGGAATGTCGACGGTCTCATTGCTGAGAATGGTCTTCGTTCTCACAGTAGATGGGGCAAGGAGATTTTAAGTTTTTATTTCATAATTAGCTTCATTTTTATTTTATTCTGCAGAACTCTAAACGTATTTGGATTTTGACACATTTTCATATAAAACACAGAGTAAAGAAACATTTGATAATTACAAATTTAATAACTGAAACGCCGATGCCAAAGTTGTCAGTCCTCATAGAGTATGTCACATTGTATACAACCTCAGCAAACTCAGTCTTTGTCTGTGTCAGCTCACCTTCCTATCACAGTCCTCTCCTCTACCAGAGGAGAGTTAGCCGGAAAGAGAGCTTCGTTTCTGGCTCACGGGACTAGAGGTCCAGTCTATGGTCACTATCCCCCTTTCTTTGGACCTCTGATGAAGCAATTCATCATAGTGGGAGGGACGATAGGAGGAAGCGGCTCAGCTCTTGATAAGCTGAGAGCAGAGAGAACAGGAGGGACCGAGGTCTCAACATCACTTTTCAGATACATCAAGGGATATGATGACTTCACTTCCTCTGAGCAGGATCCCAGTTAAAGAGTCACCAACTTTCCAATAGTGCAGATAACTGGGGAGCAAGCCCCTATCAGCTATTGATCTGAACCACACTATGAAAATTACAGTAATAATCGTCTAACAGATACTTGTGCTGGTATGCGGTTGAGTTGGTAGAGCGCTTGTCTTTCATGCATGAATAACTGCGCCGGACCCTCAGTTAATTTACTTTTCATTGCTGCAGTTCAAACTCAGGGCCTTTCAATGCTAGTCAAGTGCCCTAGCATTGATCAGTCCCTGATATGATTAGTTATATACCCATTAGTTATTAAAACTCCCCTAATTTATATACATACTTCCTCAAATTGGAAAGCAATTTAAACATTATTCAAATTCTTCCTTTGATTTCTCTAAAATGCAGATATTGGTGCACTTGATATTTTAGATGTTTCTTGTATTTTCTTTATTCTTTTCCGTTTTGTACGGCACTAGGATTGAACCTGGGACCTCAAACAGGTTAGACAACACACATTCAACTATATTCCAAACCCTGTTTTTAAACTTTTTGTTTCGAGACAGTGCCCCACTAAATTCATGCACCTTGAACTTGTTCTGTAGCAGAGATGAGGAACTCGCCACCCTCCTGCCCCAGTCTCCCCAGGAGCTGGGATTACAGGCAGGTGCCCCCAGGTCTCTTTTTCCTTTTTGTCCTTTATTCCCACAATCTCAAGTGCCTCTGTTCTGCTTAGGACAACTTCCTATTGATTCCCTCAGGGAAACACTCTCTCTCTCTCTCTCTCTCTCTCTCTCTCTCTCTCTCTCTCTCTCTCACACACACACACACACACACACACACACACAGAGTCTTGTTTTTGTTGCCTTTGTTGACTTTTGCATTCTTAGTACCTGGATAAGGGTCATTTTGAATTCTTTTGAAAATGACTACGTTTCTTATTTTTTGAGATTATAATACAATTACATCATTTCTCCCTTCTGTTTTCTCCCATTCAAGCCTTTCCATACATCCATCCTTGCTCTCTTTCAAATTCATGGCCTTTTATCATTAATTGTTATTATATGCATATACACATATATATATGCATAAACACACACATATACGCATAAACACACACACACACACACACACACACACACACACAATTTGGAGACTGCCATCCCTAGTATTCATTTCAGAGATAATAAAATCTCTGGTATTGTGGACCATGACAGGGCTTGCCACTGTTCTCAGAGGTCCTCAAGCACCTGTACCATGCTGGTATCTTTCTTCATCAGTGCTCTGTGTCAGGCAAGACAGAAAAAAAAATCCCTACACAGCTTTCAACAGCCAATTCAGGATGTCCTAGCCTCTTTTCCTTCTTACGGGAGAAGCCATGATTGTGCATTCCATTCCAATTTAGCATGGTTCTAGCTGGAGAACAGAATTTGGTGCCTTAAGTGTGGCAGAATTTCTTACCTCCCACACTGTGCTTCTCTTTGGCCTCCTGCCCACATAGGGTTATGTTTCTAGTGATTTTTTGAGGTTCTCTCAGAAGAGGTCTGGTCCACATCTTGTTATGGAGTCCAGTGGGGAAGGAAGGAGCATGGGAGGTTTCCCATTTTCCCACCTTGTTCATGAATTATTTAGTGAACATTCATCAAGGGAAGCCACTGTGTTGCTTCCAGATCCACTAACTAATAAAGTAGGACACTGAAGTAATCTTGGTCAGACTTGTCACATTCTTTCGTTCTTTGCCTAATATGTCAGTTGTTTTTGGGTTTGTTTTGTTATTTCTCTTGACTTCTAAAATATTTACCAGTTTTCCAACCTGTGCCTTTTCCTGCATCCCCATGCTACAGGTAAACAAAAGGCTTAATGCATTTTTATGTCCATAAAAGGGGTAAGTAGGCAGGGGTCCTAAATAGACAATGGACAAAAATTGTCTCAGGCCATTGAGTGATGGAACGAATCAAAGGACTTTTCTCTTTCATAAAATCCCAATTGTTCAATGCAGGAGATATGATGGTAGTAGGAAAATACATTAGAGAGAACATCTAGAAACAACAGTAATAACAAACATAGAATTGCTAAAATGGTAAGAAATGGTGAGTGGAAAGGTTCTCTGTGTAATTAATTATGACACGGCATAGAAGAATTTAGGTAAGTCTATCCAGATGGTAGGGGCATCTATGGATATCACAAATCCCTAAGTTAGCCTTTTGTTTTGCTAGATCTTGCCTACGTGTCTTGTATTCAGAAGCCTCTCGGATACAACTCATTCTTGTTTTTAGATAAGGATGTTTGATATGCTATACCCTGATGGGCTTAACCTGCAGCCCTCTGCGAGGCCAGGCATTTCACACCAGTTCATAAAACCATATGGAAGAGTTTTCAACAGAAGTTGAAGGGACCTTGTTCTTGTTCAATCACACCTCCAAGACGGTCTATGGGAACTTTTTAACTGGCTCTCTGTAACGGTACACGTTTACACTGAGAAGGGGATGGCTGGTCAAATGGTCATATTGATAGCATCTGAAGTGCTCAGTGCTTTCTCAGCAGGACGAGGGGACTTAGACTCTGAACACTAGTTTTCTTCCTACACTATTCATTGTTTGCTCTGGCATTTGATGGACAAAAATCCTCAGGAGGCGCAGTAATTTCACATAAATACTGTTGTGGTATACGCAGCATGCTAACACAGGAATGAAGGTTTAGGAGTGAGACTAATTATTTAAGCTTGTGTGTTCTCAAGAAGACCTACTTAGACCCCAAAGGATGGGACTAAGAAATATCCAATTGCTATTGAAATGAGTTGCAGGTATTATAAAGATGGGTTTGAATCTGTCCAAATCAATGTCCAATTTGGGGGTCACTTACTATGAAAATGGAATAAAAATAGGCACTTCTCCACTGAAACAGAACAATTCGCCTCCTTTGGGACTGACATGACCACACTGAGTTCAAGTCCTTGCTTGCTCTGGAGCCTGGCGTGTCATTTTCTTCCTTAGTCCTGATACATGGGAATTGGCCTTGGTGACTATCACTATCTGAAAATCAACACTTTACAAATCCGAGTAACACCGAAGTATGCTAATTACTAAGATAAATTCAAAGGTATTCTGCAAAGTTGTGGTCAGCTGTACAAATCAGGAGGAACATTTTAAAAAATGACTCTTACCAATGAATAGAAAGAAAATGAAATTTAGAATGATTTCAAATGCTGTAAGAGAGTGTGCTACATTGAAAATCTTGGTGGGGATGAGGTGGCAATTGGGATTGTGTAGAGAAGATGTGTATTTTGGGAAGTTCCACACTTGCATTCACTCTTGGCCAGCTGTTCCTGAATAAATATACTCCTTAGGGGATAAATGACATAGTGTGTCATTTGTGTTCACATTGGCTCCCATAAGGAATGAAAGTATAGAGACTTTAGTGTTATTGTTGCAGCTGTTACTGACAGCTGCAACCTCATCCAGTAGAAAAGGGCTGACAGGTGGGACTGACCTAAGACGGATTGTAAATGAGGACTTTCTTAGTAAATTCAGATCCTATGAATTTCCCCAGTGACTGATGGTGTTCTGTGGGATTGGTAATAACTGGATGAAGTTAAAATATGACATGAGCATACTGTTAATATTGTCTCATCAAGTAACAGGGTATATAATGACATCTCACTACAAAGGAAGTCACTGATGAATATTTCTTCTTTGAGAAATCCAGATGGGGGACAAACATCGTAATTTAATTTACAATCCTGAAGCATATGACCTGGCTCTATTGAGTAGATTGCTGAAATAATACAAGATCCCTTCACGCTTGTACCATCAAAAACAGTGGTTCTTAACCTGTGAGGGTCACATAGCAGACATCCTGCATATGAGACATTTACATATTATGATTCGCAACAGTAACAAAATTATAGTTTTAAAGTAGGAACAAAGACAATCTCATAGTTGGGGTCACTATAGCATGAGGAACTGTATTAAACGGTCTCAGCATTAGGAAGGTGGAGAACCACTGCTCTAGATGAATCTACTTTTTATGCATCTCTCAAATCTGATATTCCTTACTTCGAGACAGACATAGGATGCAACAGACTAGTGGGTACCGGTTTTGAGTCTTTGTTTTAGTTTTCCCCTGGGGCCATTTTTACCACCACGTGAACAGTCTTGAGTTAGCCTGTTGGAGAAACGGAGGCATCGAGGTATTTCAGTAAACCCCGACAGCAACATCCCAGATCAGATGTATCATACCCAGAGTTGAGGTCAGATCTCTCACCCATGAAATTATAAGCAAAATGATATTGTGGTTCTTTGATGTCATGGAATCTTGGAGCAGTTTGTTACATAGCAACAGACACATGATACTTCAGAGCTCATTCACTGAGTTTGAAGTCTACCCGTGGGAGCTATACTTGATCATCTGCTCATTTTCCTTCCCTAACAACTGCATAGTTTGTGTAACACAATGCAGTGGACTGAATTATAGGATGCAATTCCCAATCATTCTAGGTAGGTCCTTTTTTACCCACCACTGGAAAACCCAAGATAATGTGTGTGATTCCGTTGTACTGTGGAACATTTTGTAAAGCTGACATTGTTTACGCTGTGCTGTCTAATACGGTAGCCACTGATCAAATGTGGTTATGAGCACTGGAAGTGAAACTTGAATGCTCAAAGAATTCGATTTTTTTTTTTAATTAACTTGAGTATTTCTTATGTACATTTCGAGTGTTATTCCCTTTCCCGGTTTCCAGGCAAACATCCCCTTCCCTCCCCCCCCCTTCCTTATGGGTGTTCCCTCCCCCCTCCCCCCCATTGCCGCCTCCCCGACAGTCTAGTTCACTGGGGGTTCAGTCTTAGCAGGACCCAGGGCTTCCCCTTCCACTGGTGCTCTTACTAGGATATTCATTGCTACCTATGAGGTCAGAGTCCAGGGTCAGTCCATGTATAGTCTTTAGGTAGTGGCTTAGTCCCTGGAAGCTCTGGTTGCTTGGCATTGTTGTACATATGGGGTCTCAAGCCCTTCAAGCTCTTCCAGTTCATTCTCTGATTCCTTCAACGGGGTCCCGTTCTCAGTTCAGTGGTTTGCTGCTGGCATTCGCCTCTGTATTTGCTGTATTCTGGCTGTGTCTCTCAGGATCGATCTACATCCGGCTCCTGTCGGTCTGCACTTCTTTGCTTCATCCATCTTGTCTAATTGGGTGGCTCTATATGTATGGGCCACATGTGGGGCAGGCTCTGAATGGGTGTTCCTTCAGTCTCTGTTTTAATCTTTGCCTCTCTCTTCCCTGCCAAGGGTATTCTTGTTCCCCTTTTAAAGAAGGAGTGAAGCATTCACATTTTGATCATCCGTCTTGAGTTTCATTTGTTCTAGGCATCTAGGGTAATTCAAGCATTTGGGCTAATAGCCACTTATCAGTGAGTGCATACCATGTATGTCTTTCTGTGATTGGGTTAGCTCACTCAGGATGATATTTTCCAGTTCCAACCATTTGCCTCACAAATTTCATAAACTCAAGTTGTTTTTGATAGCTGAGTAATATTCCATTGTGTAGATGTACCACATTTTCTGTATCCATTCCTCTGTTGAAGGGCATCTGGGTTCTTTCCAGCTTCTGGCTATTATAAATAAGGCTGATGAACATAGTGGAGCACGTGTCTTTTTTTATATGTTGGGGCATCTTTTGGGTATATGCCCAAGAGAGGTATAGCTGGATCCTCAGGCAGTTCAATGTCCAATTTTCTGAGAAACCTCCAGACTGATTTCCAGAATGGTTGTACCAGTCTGCAACCCCACCAACAATGGAGGAGTGTTCCTCTTTCTCCGCATCCTCGCCAGCATTTGCTGTCACCTGAGTTTTTGATCTTAGCCATTCTCACTGGTGTGAGGTGAAATCTCAGGGTTGTTTTGATTTGCATTTCCTGATGACTAAAGATGTTGAACATTTCTTTAGGTGTTTCTCAGCCATTCGGCATTCCTCAGCTGTGAATTCTTTGTTTAACTCTGAACCCCATTTTTTAATAGGGTTATTTGTCTCCCTGTGGTCTAACTTTTTGAGTTCTTTGTATATTTTGGATATAAGGCCTCTATCTGTTGTAGGATTGGTAAAGATCTTTTCCCAATCTGTTGGTTGCCGTTTTGTCCTAACCACAGTGTCCTTTGCCTTACAGAAGCTTTGTAGTTTTATGAGATCCCATTTGTCGATTCTTGATCTTAGAGCATAAGCCATTGGTGTTTTGTTCAGGAAATTTTTTCCAGTGCCCATGTGTTCCAGATGCTTCCCTAGTTTTTCTTCTATTAGTTTGAGTGTGTCTGGTTTGATGTGGATGTCCTTGATCCACTTGGACTTAAGCTTTGTACAGGGTGATAAGCATGGATCGATCTGCATTCTTCTACATGTTGACCTCCAGTTGAACCAGCACCATTTGCTGAAAATGCTATCTTTTTTCCATTGGATGGTTTGGGCTCCTTTGTCAAAAATCAAGTGACCATAGGTGTGTGGGTTCATTTCTGGGTCTTCAATTCTATTCCATTGGTCTATCTGTCTGTCTCTGTACCAATACCATGCAGTTTTTATCACTATTGCTCTGTAATACTGCTTGAGTTCAGGGATAACGATTCCCCTGAAGTCCTTTTTATTGTTGAGGATAGTTTTAGCTATCCTGGGTTTTTTGTTATTCCAGATGAATTTGCAAATTGTTCTGTCTAACTCTTTGAAGAATTGGATTGGTATTTTGATGGGGATTGCATTGAATCTGTAGATCGCTTTTGGTAAAATGGCCATTTTTACTATATTAATCCTGCCAATCCATGAGCATGGGAGATCTTTCCATCTTCTGAGGTCTTCTTCAATTTCTTTCCTCAGAGTCTTGAAGTTCTTGTTGTACAAATCTTTTACTTGCTTGGTTAAAGTCACACCGAGGTACTTTATATTATTTGGGTCTATTATGAAGGGTGTTGTTTCCCTAATTTCTTTCTCGGCTTGTTTCTCTTTTGTGTAGAGGAAGGCTACTGATTTATTTGAGTTAATTTTATACCCAGCCACTTTGCTGAAGTTGTTTATCAGCTTTAGTAGTTCTCTGGTGTAACTTTTGGGATCACTTAAATATACTATCATATCATCTGCAAATAGTGATATTTTGACTTCTTCTTTCCGATCTGTATCCCCTTGACCTCCTTTTTTGTTGTCTGATTGCTCTGGCTAGAACTTCAAGAACTATATTGAATAAGTAGGGAGAGAGTGGCAGCCTTGTCTAGTCCCTGATTTTAGTGGATTGCTTCAAGTTTCTCTCCATTTAGTTTAATGTTAGCCACTGGTTTGCTGTATATGGCTTTTACTATGTTTAGGTGTGGGCCTTGGATTCCTATTCTTTCCAGGACTTTTATCATGAAGGGGTGTTGAATTTTGTCAAATGCTTTCAGCATCTAATGAAATGATCATGTGGTTTTGTTCTTTCAGTTTGTTTATATAATGGATCACGTTGATGGTTTTCCAGATATTAAACCATCCCTGCATGCCTGATGAAGCCTCACTTGATCATGGTGGATGATTGTTTTGATGTGCTCTTGGATTGGTTTGCCAGAATTTTGTTGAGTATTTTGGCGTCGATGTTCATAAGGGAAATTGGTCTGAAGTTCTCTTTCTTTGTTGGGTCTTTGTGTGGTTTAGGTATAAGAGTAATTGTGGCTTCATAGAAGGAGTTCGGTAGTGCTCCATCTGTTTCAATTTTGTGGAATAGTTTGAATAATATTGGTATGAGGTCTTCTATGAAGGTCTGATAGAATTCTGCACTAAACCCGTCTGACCTGGGCTCTTTTTGGTTGGGAGACCTTTAATGACTGCTTCTATTTCCTTAGGAGTTATGGGGTTGTTTAACTGGTTTATCTGTTCCTGATTTAACTTCGGTACCTGGTATCTGTCTAGGAAATTGTCCATTTCCTGCAGATTTTCAAGTTTTGTTGAGTATAGGCTTTTATAGTAAGATCTGATGATTTTTTGAATTTCCTCTGAATCTGTAGTTATGTCTCCCTTTTCATTTCTGATTTTGTTAATTTGGACACACTCTCTGTGTCCTCTCGTTAGTTTGGCTAAGGGTTTATCTATCTTGTTGATTTTCTCAAAGAACCAACTTTTGGTTCTGTTGATTCTTTCTATGGTCCTTTTTGTTTCTACTTGGTTGATTTCAGCTCTGAGTTTGATTATTTCCTGCCTTCTACTCCTCCTGGGTGTATTTGCTTCTTTTTGTTCTAGAGCTTTTAGGTGTGCTGTCAAGCTGCTGACATATGCTCTTTCCTGTTTCTTTCTGCAGGCACTCAGCGCTATGAGTTTTCCTCTTAGCACAGCTTTCATTGTGTCCCATAAGTTTGGGTATGTTGTACCTTCATTTTCATTAAATTCTAAAAAGTTTTTAATTTCTTTCTTTATTTCTTCCTTGACCAGGTTATCATTGAGTAGAGCATTGTTCAATTTCCACGTATATGTGGGCATTCTTCCCTTATTGTTATTGAAGACCAGCTTTAGGCCGTGGTGGTCCGATAGCACGCATGGGATTATTTCTATCTTTCTGTACCTGTTGAGGCCCGTTTTTTGACCAATTATATGGTCAATTTTGGAGAAAGTACCATGAGGAGCTGAGAAGAAGGTATATCCTTTTGCATTAGGGTAGAACGTTCTATAAATATCCGTTAAGTCCATTTGGCTCATGACTTCTCTTAGTCTGTCTACGTCTCTGTTTAATTTCTGTTTCCATGATCTGTCCATTGATGAGAGTGGGGTGTTGAAGTCTCCTACTATTATTGTGTGAGGTGCAATATGTGTTTTGAGCTTTAGTAAGGTTTCTTTTACGTATGTAGGTGCCCTTGTATTTGGGGCATAGATATTTAGGATTGAGAGTTCATCTTGGTGGATTTTTCCTTTGATAAATATAAAGTGTCCTTCCTTATCTTTTTTGATGACTTTTAGTTGAAAATTGACTTTGTTTGATATTAGAATGGCTACTCCAGCTTGCTTCTTCCGACCATTTGCCTGGAAAGTTGTTTCCCAGCCTTTCACTCTGAGGTAGTGTCTGTCTTTGTCTCTGAGGTGTGTTTCCTGTAGGCAGCAGAATGCAGGGTCCTCGTTGCATATCCAGTTTGTTAACCTATGTCTTTTTATTGGGGAGTTGAGGCCATTGATGTTGAGAGATATTAAGGAATAGTGATTATTGCTTCCTGTTATATTCATACTTGGATGTGTTATGTTTGTGTGCTTTTCTTCTCTTTGTTTTGTTGCCAAGACGATTAGTTTCTTGCCTCTTCTTGGGTATAGCTTGCCTCCTTATGTTGGGCTTTACCATTTATTATCCTTTGTAGCGCTGGATTTGTAGAAAGATATTGTGTAAATTTGGTTTTGTCATGGAATATCTTGGTTTCTCCATCTATGTTAATTGAGAGTTTTGCAGGATACAGTAGCCTGGGCTGGCATTTGTGTTCTCTTAGGGTCTGTATGACATCAGTCCAGGATCTTCTGGCCTTCATAGTTTCTGGCGAAAAGTCTGGTGTGATTCTGATAGGTCTGCCTTTATATGTTACTTGACCTTTTTCCTTACTGCTTTTAATATTCTTTCTTTATTTTGTGTGTTTGGTGTTTTGACTATTATGTGACGGGAGGTGTTTCTTTTCTGGTCCAATCTATTTGGAGTTCTGTAGGCTTCTTGTATGCCTATGGGTATCTCTTTTTTTAGGTTAGGGAAGTTTTGTTCTATGATTTTGTTGAAGATATTTACTGGTCCTTTGAGCTGGGAGTCTTCACTCTCTTCTATACCTATTATCCTTAGGTTTGATCTTCTCATTGAGTCCTGGATTTCCTGTATGTTTTGGACCAGTAGCTTTTTCCGCTTTACATTATCTTTGACAGTTGAGTCAATGATTTCTATGGAATCTTCTGCTCCTGAGATTCTCTCTTCCATCTCTTGTATTCTGTTGGTGAAGCTTGTATCTACAGCTCCTTGTCTCTTCTTTTGGTTTTCTATATCCAGGGTTGTTTCCATGTGTTCTTTCTTGATTGCTTCTATTTCCATTTTTAATTCCTTCAACTGTTTCATTGTGTTTTTCTGGAATTCTTTCAGGGATTTTTTGTGACTCCTCTCTATGGGCTTCTACTTGTTTATTTATGTTTTCCTGGAATTCTTTTAGGGATTTTTGTGACTCCTCTCTATGGGCTTCTACTTGTTTATTTATATTTTCCTGGAATTCTTTTAGGAATTTTTGTGATTCCTCTCTGTAGGCTTCTACTTGTTTATTTATGTTTTCCTGTGTTTCTCTAAGGGAGTTCTTCATGTCTTTCTTGAAGTCTCCAACATCATGATCAAATATGATTTTGAAACTAGATCTTGCTTTTCTGGTGTGTTTGGATATTCCATGTTTGTTTTGATGGGAGAATTGGGCTCCAATGGTGCCATGTAGTCTTGGTTTCTGTTGCTTGGGTTCCTGCGCTTGCCTCTCGCCATCAAATTATCTCTAGTGTTACTTTGTTCTGCTATTTCTGACAGTGGCTAAACTGTCCTATAGGCCTGTGTGTCAGGAGTGCTGTAGACCTGTTTTCCTCTCTTTCAGTCAGTTATGGGGACAGAGTGTTCTGCTTTCGGGCGTGTAGTTTTTCCTTTCTACAGGTCTTCAGCTGTTCCTGTGGACCTGTGCCTTGAGTTCACCAGGCAGGTCACTTGCAGCAGAAAAGTTGGTCTTACCTGTGGTCCCGAGGCTCAAGTTCGCTCGGGGGGTGCTGCCCACGGGCTCTCCGCGGTGGCAGCAACCAGGAAGATCTGCGCCGCCTCTTCCGGGAGCCTCAGTGCACCAGGGTTTCAGATGGCCTCCGGTATTTTCCTCTGGAATCAGCAATGTGTGCAGAGAGCAGTCTCTTCTGGTTTCGCAGGCGTGTCTGCCTCTCTGAAGGTTTAGCTCTCCCTCCCACGGGATTTGGGTGCAGAGAACTGTTTATCCGGTCTGTTTCCTTCAGGTTCCGGCGGTGTCTCAGGCAGGGCTCCTGCTGCTCCTGGGCCCTCCCCCACAGGAACCCAGAGGCCTTGTACAGTTTCCTCTTGGGCCAGGGATGTGGGCAGGGGTGGGCAGTGTTGGTGGTCTCTTCCGCTCTGCAGCCTCAGGAGTGCCCACCTGACCAGGCGGTAAGGTATCTCTCCCACGGGTTCTGGGAGCAGAGAGCTGCTGCGGGCCGGGATCCGCGGGTGTGGGAAGAATTCGATTTTTAACTCCATGTGGTTTTCATTCTTTTAAATCTGAATGGCTATGAGTAGCTAGTGGCTTCCACTTTGAGCAGTATCATTCTATAGGTCATTACATACTCCTAATAAACATTGTTAGTATAATACCTAAAGCTATTTGGAGGTTGAACCTATACAAAATAATCTACAGGGTTTATGCTTGTCTTAGTGGCCCTCACTCCAGAACAAATACACTGGGTACTAAGAATTGGTGCACACAGTTCCCAAGTGTTGAGGGCCCCTTTTGAGAAACACTTTATGGTGTGAAGGTTAGTAACATCAAAACAAACAGATGATAGCAGTGAAATGTTGTGGTGCTATGTTTTCCAACTCTCTTGGGATAGATGCCCAGAGTCAGTCATACGTGTGAGCTAAAAAGATCTTCTTTTCTTGTCCAACTGAAGACTCTGAATTCAAGTTACCACATTTGGAAGCGTTTATTGTTTAAACCCCCCACCCCAATCCCACCACCAAACTCATGAACCCACCCTAATGCTCCAGGGATAAAACATGTTCTTGCATGGTTGGAATGTTGTCTTCCCTTAGACCTTAGACCACAGTTTCCCCAAAGCACAGAGAGCTGTGAAAGTCCTCCTCATGCTCTCCCAATTGTACCCAGAGAGTGAAAACTCATCAGGCCACAGATTTTCCATTTGCCTGCTCTCTTTGATCAGAGACTCATCATCCAAGGCTCTAAACAGTGGCCACTAGCATGGCGACAAATGGAAAATATCTTTCCATAGTGTCCCCGCTCCTGAAGAGCTGCTCTGCATACTACCCTGTCTCTACCACCTCCATGTGCCCTTACTGCATCTGCTTAAGTCTGCTAGACCTTCTGTTCTCAGCAGTTTCATCCTTGACGGCCCAATGCTTGCTCCTTTGTTGAGGCTGTGTTCACTCAAGCCAGCATATTACCTCCTTGACACAGCTTTTCAGACCTGTTCAGGTCCCCACATGCCACCAAGCTACTCCGACTATTCCTGTGGAGTCTCTTACCCCCAAGTTTTCTCAGCACAGGTGCAGTGTGGCACTTATACACTTTCTTTCTGGCTCACTTACCTGCCTCTCTTTCTGAGTCCTTGACTTTGCAAGTGCTTGAGAATTCCCCAAGAAGTTTCCTAGGGTCCCTTGCCTCCTGGTATCTCACTTTATGTTGGGTCAGAGAAGTACAATGTGATTTTTGACATCAGGTAAGTGGGATGATGCTTAGAAGGACTGTTTTGCATGGGTCCTTTAAGGCTTTAAGGCCTAGGGGTAATCTTCTACAAGCAGACCAGCTAGAAGAAGTGTATCTGGGAAAAGAGCAGGTGAGACAAAAGACTGCAGAAAGTGGAGAAAGCAGAAGACTGGGGTGGCTCTCTACACTGGCTCTGTGGTGTGGGTGACATGGGCTATAGCCATAGCAGCATTGTCTGGGAAATAGTTAGAAACGCAGAATCTCAGACCTCACTCCAGACCTACTAAATCAGACGCTGCAAGGCCCCCAGGTCCTAGCTGATGGACCTCTGTACTACCATTGAGATATGAAGTTGAAGTGCATTAGCTATTGCTGGGCTGTGAATATCTCAGAGGGACTTGTAAGAGGGTGGATTTGCCTTGGCTCACGGTATCAGTGGATTTGGTACAGGATTGCTTGGCTCCATATGCTTGAGTGATAAACTAGGATGCTAGGAATGTGTGAGGGAGAGAGTGGTTTGTCTTTGGCCTGACCAGGGATTAGAGAGCAAGATAGCAAGTGGTCAGGGTTAATACATGTCTCAGGATCTGTCCCTAGTGACTTCCTTCCGGCTAGGTTCAATCTCTCAAAGGTTCCACCAACTCCCCAAATTCCACAACCCAAAGACTATAAATAATCAAAACATGAGCCTGTGTGTGGGGGATTTCAGATTCAAATAATAACAAAAACTAGACAAGTAGCTGGTAGTACACAAAAGATGTGAACCTCAGGAGAGAGGGAGGACTCACTGAACACGTTTGGGATGTGATATTATTTCTGAGGGGCCCAACACACTCTGAGCAAAAGTATCTGGATTTAGCTTTTTACCTAGATGAACAGTTTCTGTGGTAAGAACCAAGCCGGAAAACTCATAAACCTGAGGAAATTATGGATGAAGGAAGAGGGGCAGTGTGATGGGCAGGTGAGGGTAAGGAAGGGAGAAATAAGGCGACTGTGGAGCTACCTAGTGGGTTGAGGATGTCAACTCTGGAAATCCACTTAAGCACCCTCTACTGCTGCTGTCAAGCAGACAGATAAATGGTTGATGGAGAGGATAGAAAATATGAGGGGTTTCTTTGTGCTTCCTAGAAATTACATTACTTGCCTCTTTTTTTTTTATTTTGTTATTTTCAGATCCTTTAAGTACATGGTATGGAAAATGAGCCTTCAGCTGGCCACAGAAGAGAGAGAAGAGAAAATCTAAACAGGCGTAAATACTGCCAGCAAGCACTAGGGACTTCACAAAGTTTTACTTCTCAAGTAGACACATTTGCAGAGCTAGTGAGATTTTTATTCTGCAGGAAAGTAAGAAGCAAGTCCCTTGAAAACTGTCTGGGCTTTGCCATTGCCTCTTTGGCAGAGGGAATGAGAGCTGGGACAACTTATCAGTCTTGCTTCTGCTTTTGCAAGGCAGACTCCAAATGCAGCCAGTGATACAGCTTTTTCGAGTGCCACGAACACATGCTGTCCTTTTGTATCTCACAGATCTTCCCTCTGATGGAAGTCTCTACCTCACAGAACACTTTAGGTTCTCCATTCAACCTCTCTGCAAATATGGGACAGGAGACTTGAAAAATGCCTCAACAGGTAGAATCTTGGAGAATGTCCTATTGATACAATGAACTGGCATCTCATTGACGTCTTTAGATAGCTGGTGTGAACACTGCAGCTTCCTACTCCCCAGTGAACTTTGTCACCAGGCTATAATGTCAAACTGCAGAGGGACTCCTTTTAGCCACTCCCACCAACAATGTTGAGGCTGTTGTCAAGTATTACGTTTCCTTGAACAGAACTCTGCCGAATATCTGGGTTTTGAAAGAGCTGTGATCTTGAGATGCTCAAGTGCAGTTATAATTTCTTCAAGCTTTTCCTAGGTCAAAGAGGATCAATAGTATGATAACCCACAGGACTCCATGACCTTCATTCCTTTATACCAAGAGAACAGGAACCATTAAATGACTTAATCTCATTTCTAAAGTATGGGACGCTGCCCTGATAAAAATATCTGTTGGACAGTATGGCCGGTGAGGCAGGAAGTACAGTATCATGGTCTCCTTCTTCTGGGAAATAGGAGTCATCTGACTAGGATAACTGAGAGATACCAACTGTTGCATTAACACCGAGGTTTGTGGAATAAATGCTCCAAGGAAAAATCTGGCCACACTCCCCTGGAAATACAAAAGACAGCCTGTGGGTGGGTGGGGATAGGTCTTTGGGCCCTTTAGTATGTTCCACAGAATTTTCTTTTGCTTACTAAACTCATAGGTATGTCCCCACCTTCCCCTCTCAGCTTCTTCTTTGCTAAGATTTTCTCTGGCCATTTAATTTAATTTGTAAGTTTCTACCCTCACTGCTATCCCAAGGTTGTCTTGCTTTTTAAAAGCCATTCATTATCTTTAACAGATCTTCCTTCTGGCAACTTTTGGTGACTTAAGCAGCACTCACTGGTCAAGGACAAAGAGTTCATTACACAGACCTATTGCTCAGCACTAAAGGGAAAGACTATAGCCCTCACTTTCTTAGAAACATAGGCAATACCCTACAAAGCCTGCCCCAAAGCTGACAGATTTTTAACTGTGTTTCTTTTCCTGCTGTGGAAACTTTAAACATCACACTCCAGAATGTGGTGACACAAAGTAACCACCATAGTTTCACGGGGATAGCTTATCTCTGCTCTAGTTGCCTTGAGGACTGAGACCTGAAGTCAGATGATAACTGCTTATTCTCCTGTCTGGCTTCTGGGCTGGAACTATTTAGTTGTGGACATAGTAGGCTTCTCCAACATCACTTTGGGTGTTAGTAAGATCTACCTAATATGATGGCCTCAGGGGAGATGAGCTTGCTTCAAGGTTATCTAGAGCCCCAAGGGTCCGTGCAGGAAAGAGGAAAGAGGAAAAGGGAAAAAGGGAGGGAGAGAGAGGTGGGGAGGAAAGAAGGGACACACATGCACACACACATGCACACATGCATGCATAAGGAAAACCCAGCTAGGAGGTCATGTAGTATCCTATCTGCCTTAGGTTTGACACTGAGCCCACACCAGTAGGAGAGGTGAAGATGGGAAGAAAGATGGCTGCCATGTTCTGAGGTAGCACAGGTGAGCAGAAGTGTGTGCTGGGCAGCGATGCTGGGGAGGTGGTTCTGGCTCTCCTCCAACCACTTTTACATCAGGTAGGCAAATATGTAAACTATGTTCTACTCTCAACTAGTAAAATAACTGACCAGACTTCCTGAATTTCAGGACAAAGCTTGGCATGCTCTATTTCCAAGGATCACAAGAATAAAAGGTTTGTTCTTGAAATTTAGCTCATCTTCATGACTTTAACTATTTGATCTACACTACCCTCTAAGACACAGAGGTAGTGTTACTATGCTACATTTTTCAGATGAGGAAACACAAACACAAGAGCTGGACTTCAAACTATGTGCTTAAGATTTCTCATACAGTTAAGATTGGGAAATCAATCATGCCCTTTTAAAATGGATATGCCAGAGTCTTCCAATCTCAGTATAGCTCCAGGATGTGGCTATATTTGGAAACAGTCTTGAAAGAGATAATTAAGGTAAAAGGAGATAGTGTAACTAGTGTCCTAACAAGAGATTAAGGCAGAGAGCCATCCGAAGGGAAGACATCTAGGCATAGCAAAAGACAGTCTCTTAGGTGCTGAGGGGAGGCCTGCAAGAGACCAAGCCAGAGGAATCTTCAGCTGATACTTCCTAGACTGAAGAAGAGGGAGGAGGCAATTTCTATTCTATAAGCCATCTTGTCTGTGATATTTTGCTGTGGTGGTCCCAGCTGACTTTACAGCAATGATGTGGACTTGGCAAGCAGGGTACCTGCCTTGGGTCTCAGTCCTTGCCCAGCCTGGTGCAGCAGTCAGAAGCAGGTCCCCGTTAGTGACTGCCCTACCAACTTTCCCCATCACTGGTAACAAGCATATTTTAAATCAGGCTGGCCCTACTGCCCTGCCACTCTCACGGTAGGTGCTCAGTGGAAGACATTAAGAAGAGAAGCCAATTTAGTGAAGGAATCCTGCCTCACCAAGCCTGAAGCTAACTCTTTTCAGATAGAATTAGGGCAGTTAAAGCTCCCTAGGATCTGACTTGGAAGTTGGAGATCAAAAAGGAAAGTACCAGGGTCCTAAGAGCTTCCTGCATGTTCATTACCCACACAGTCATGCAATAGGTAGCCCTGCTGAATTGTGGGCTTGAGGTCCCTGCTGGATACCTCCTTTCTTTCTATTAAGCCCTCTGTTTTATTATCTTATGTTACAGCTGTTGCTGTGACAGTGAGAAGGTATAAATTAGGAGTTAAGTTCTTGAAATATGTAGGCATGTGGCTGACCTGGGATCAAGACTATGGGCAGATTCCTCAGGTAGAGCCCTGGGTTCCAAGTCCCAGAGAAGGGCTTTGGATCGCCCTCTGCAGCCTCACTTGGTTTGTAACAGCCAAGGCTTCATTAAATTTCCCCAAGCCTATTGTGAAACAGATGCTATGGACTGGGTCCTTTGTGCCATGTGAAAAGAGATCTCAGTACTGAAACCAGTTTTGCTGAATGCTTCAAGATTATAGATGTAGGGCGGTGTAGTCAATGTTTATTGGACAGTGCTTGGCAAAGGAACTAGTCAAATTTCTTTGGTTCCATTTTCCTGGGAGTTTCTTACCCAATGTCTCCAAGATATTCTATGGACATGTTGTCCTCACTCATTGGCAGAAATGGGTAGACATATCTTGACACAGAGCCTTTCTGGCCCATTCCATGGCTGTCTAGATTCTCAAACCTTATGAAACTCCAGAGTTTGGATAAAGCAGGCCCAGAAGCTATTCTCCCCAGGAAGGTTCGTGTTGAACTCTGTCCATGAGATCCTGAGCTTGAAGGGTGGGGCCATGTCCACATGGTTTGATATGCAATCCCAGTATGATGCTCCATGTGTACAAAATCTTATGAGGGTGGGGGCTTAACTGTTTCTGTTACAAGAAAATATTCAGTAAGTCTGAATGTAGGCGAGGGAGAGTGGATGCTTGGTACATAGAACTCTGGTGTGTGGGGGAGTCATAGTTTTTGCAGAAAGCATTTAATTCCCCCCCTTTCTTTGTCTGTCCGTCCATCCATCATTCTTCCTTCCCTCTTTCCCAAAAGACTCAGAAGGAAGTATGAGGCTGCCCAAGCAGGACCTTGGACAGAGCCAGGTCCCTTTTCATATCTGAGGTAGTCTTTGGTTGGAGTAAATGAGATGGAAAGGAATCCTGACATCCTTAAGACTGTGGCTCACCATCCTTGGATCACAACACTTCAATGACTCCTATACCTTCCAGTGCCTTTGTGGGGGCAGTAATTTATACTTTCTGTAGTTCATTTCCTCAGGGCTGGTTGTTGAGCATAGAAACATTTCATTCAAAGTCTGTTTTGTGCTTATTTGGTGGCTCTGGGATGAGTGTCTCATAAACTGTCTCAGGTAGACAGACAATGGGTACAGAGTGTGGGGAGGTCCACCTCTTGTTAAATACCATCAACTCTTCATCTCATACCCAATAAGCTTCCCCCTCCCATGTGCCCATGAATGTACAGCACTCCTGGCTGTCTCTATCCAGAGTGTGGTGCCGCAGCCACAGTGGCCGTGGAAGTGTGATATGCAGGCCCCACATGGATAGACTAACTGCTAAACTGCAGGGATATGGTCAACAGTAGTCTCCACTTGTGATCCTCTCAGAGGAGGAGGGCACCTTACCGGGTCACACACTTTTAGGGAGGTCCATAGTCACAGACTACAAGGTCAACAAAGTAAGGTCATTATAGTTCAGGCTAAATGTAGCCTAGACTTGTTCTGGAGCTCTGTTGGTTTGACTGGGGGCTTTCCTGAGCCTGTATCAAGACTTTGCTTTATTTCCCTCCTCTTCCCTTCATAGTTATTGATTCCTAAAATAATCTTGCACCATCAACTCTGTCTCAGCATCTTTTTACAGAAACCTTACCCACTGAGAGCCTTGAATCCATCTGTTTTACATTTTTTGACTGGTTTTGGTCCTTGCTTAATTTTCAAAGCAAGGAGACCCAAACACACAATAACAAAATTGACCAGAAAGGACATTAAACCATAGGCTAGGAAAGATCCCCTATCTCACGGAGGTCTGTTCAAGGATGAAGCTAAATTCCACAGAGTCTATGAAATTAAAGCTTAAAAGATTATGGTTTAAACAAGAGATTATGGCTTAGATGATGAGCAAACATAAGAGATTTACTAATCATACACACACACACACACACACACACACACACACACCACATTTCCATTTGTGTTGTCAACTCAGTAGAACTGGATCTCCCTCAGCTGCTCTCTAATACAGCTTATTATTCATTCCCAGTCATGATGTTCTTAGCAGACTAATCCAGGTCAGAGGCCAGTCTGGGGACAGAGGCAAGGGCTCAGGAGCTGTAAAGTTGCTGCCATTTTAATCCAAGTCCACAGAGCCTCCACAGGGGCCTCAGCATCAAGGATTGCACTTTCCCTGTTTGACAATTTGGGCAGAGGGTTTGCTAAAAGGATTCTGCTGTGTAAGTGACATTTGTTTGCCTTGTGCCACAGCCTAGCTTGGTGGCCCAGATTAATAGGTGCAAAGTGGGCAAGAAAGGCAGACTAGGAGAGATCAGGTTTCTACCAGGCTCTGCAGTGAGGACCAATGTCAGGAGGAAAGAAGTCAGATGGGCCTGTGGCACTGTACAACAGTTCATGCTGGGCCATGCAGGAGGTACCTTCCAGGAGAAAGAGACTTCGTGGTCGGGCAAATTCAAGGTCATCGTCACTGAGTAGTTTCTGGCTATGTGATACTAATGTACTTTACATGTATTCTCTTACAGAATCATCATGATGGTCCCACGAAGTAATGTTATCATTCTTAGCCTATGTTATAGATGATCCAACTGATATAGAGAGAAGTTAAATGATGTGATCAACATCACAGAGGCAGCAGGTGGCACAGATGAGACTCGGTCCCAGTATTTGGGCTCCAAATCCCAAGCTCTACATCATGCTGTCAATCACCATCTTTCCAAGGTATCAATTCCTATAATTCTACTGAAGCACATCAAAATGCAAGATCTAATTTCATGCTTTTCTGCAGACCCTTGTGAGGGTCACCAGATTTAGAGGGAAATCACAGATCGGATGTGATGAAAGCATCTTAGATGGAATGTTAAATTCCAAGTTTTAGTCTAAATTCTAAGAAATCCTGGCTATAAAGTATATTCCAAGCCATTAACCCATGAGAGGAGTTCTGGTTCCCCTAAATATAATTACAACTCTTGGACCATTAGGCCATGGTCTGTAACCTACTCATGGGAAATACTCGATTGCCTCAAACATTGTGGTGGGTTTCAGAACATAGCAACCATGGTGTCAGCCAATTCGCATTGGAAATCTGAGAGGCCCATTCTCTTTGCTGGTACATATGCAAAGGTGATGATGTTAATGGAGGGCCTTAGTGAGCCACCTACTGTGGCTTTGCTGTCATCAGCATCCTTATCTGTAATTTGGGGATTGACAATTTCAAACAGATATTCAACACATTCAGATTGGCTGTACTCTCATTTTACCATTGAAACACCTGATCAGATTTGTGGGCACATACAGTGGGAGGGCAGAACTCTTCAAGGTTTAAGAAGATGTCAAATGCCAAGATAAACAGGTGTATTTTTAAAGGGCAGGTACAAAATGAGAACAGGGTAGCATATGGGAAGAACATCTGGAATAAGAACTGCTCAAAAGCTCCCATGGACTGGGTATAAGAACCAATGGAGCCTGCAGCTGGGTAGAAGGGTCTTTTATGTGAATTTTTTTGGAAAGAGATGGGCATCTCTCTGGGATCAATGTTTGTGATTCCATATCAAGAGAACAATGCCCTCTAGGTTTGCACCACTCTGGAATAGAGACTAAAAAGAGACAAAAGTCTTGAGGTCAAATGCCAAAAATGTAGTTAAGAGAAACAATGAGTCAGGGATCAGTTCCCACTGGAGGGATAAAGGAAGAGTGGGGGTAAGCTGAAGTCAGGCTTTTATGATCAATTAAACAGGGAATGGGAACAATCTGCTTTAGCAGAGAAAACAAACATTTCCTGTTGTATACATTTAGCACAATACCTAGAAGACCCTCACGAGAATCTGTTCGGCTTCTACTCTGCGCATGATGGGACCCTTGTTAGTTTAATGACAGTGGCGACATGTTCTACTGACTTCAAGCATCACTTTGCCAAGAGACTGACACAGAACAAGGGGACAAGAAAAGGAA
This sequence comes from Rattus rattus, assembly GCF_011064425.1. Classification (NCBI taxonomy): domain Eukaryota; kingdom Metazoa; phylum Chordata; class Mammalia; order Rodentia; family Muridae; genus Rattus; species Rattus rattus. The sequence goes on along the minus strand of NC_046158.1, from coordinate 125,159,607 downwards.
TTAAGTATCTTTAAAATGGTAATCTAAGTATTACTGAGTGATAAGTCATTGAGGATGGATGGTCATCAATCAGTTACCAAGTAAGAGTTCAAGCTGTGTAGACATTGGGGAGATACTGGAAACAACTTTGATGAACAACAGGAAACAAATGATGTCCAGCCTGTCTCATTAAGATAGACGGCCTATAGTACTTGAACCAATTGTTTATATTATATTGTTTAGAATGTTCTATAATGGTTTAAAATATGGAAGCAAGGAGCCTTGGAGTTCTAGGTGGGATATTCATGAACCTGTGAGTAGAGACCATGAAAGAAGCTGAGACAGTTGGAAAGGTCGAAGAGATGAGAGGGAATGAGTGTGTAGATGTCTAGGGAAAGAAAGAAGGAAGAGCCGACATGAATGTTTGATTGTACAACATACCTAGAAGGTAGCAAAGAGGCCAGTGAGGCAGAGGAGTTACATACAGTGAGGAATATGCCCTGAATGTGGGGAATCAGGCTCCATTTATGACATCTCTGCCAAAATAATGCATCTATTCCTTGATTAATTAATCATAAAATTCGATCTCAGGTCAATCTGCAGAGGTCCAAAGCATAACAAGTCTTCAGAGTCCCTCGGGGACTGTTTGGCTTCTACTCTGGGAGTGATGGGGCCATGCCTGTTTAAGGAGAGTGGTGACAAGCTCTCATGCTCTACTTTTGACAGCATCACTTTGGCAAGCTGATAGGACACAGAAAACAAGACGATGAGGGAAGAAAATGGGGAGACCATTTAGGGTTTCTGAGTCATACAAGAGTCAGTGGAGGCTTGGCCCGAGTGGCAGTAGCAGAGGGGCTGAGAATGGTAGGGTTTTATGTGTATTTTGAAGGTAGATTCAGCAGGACTTCCAGATGATTTTGATATGGGGCACAGAGTCAAACACGAATGACTACAGGGGCCTTTAGAGTCTTGAGAGGATAAACTCCTTACTTAGAAGGCTTCAGACGAATGGGATTTCAGGAGAAAGTCACAATTCACAAGGTTTAGCAAACCATGGATGTCAAGTAGAAGACTGGAGATGTGGCTGAAATCATCAGCATAAAGGTGGCTGTTTGCAAGCTTCTTAGGACAAACTCTGTGGTGGAGAGATGAGGAAGAATAAAGCAAGGAGACTGAGAGGAAACCATGAGGGCTGGGAGGACAGCATGAACCCTGGAGTCCTGGGGTAACTGCCATGTCCTATGTTGCTGCTTCATGGGTGGAAAGACTCAGAATCAGCATGAGGTTTAGTCATCAGGGTCTGTGATGGGAGTTGTTGTGATAGAGTGAAGACTTCCATCCTGCCTGCAGAGGCAATAACATCCCACTGGAGTAATACTATACTGGAAGACAACTTCATAGGCTGAACCCAGACATCTCTGTTATTTCCAAGATGCTCCCTATTAGAAGTTCTACCCTGGGGAAACTTTGGTGAGATAAAAACATGCAAAGAGGAATGACCTGCTGAAATTGTTTAAGGTCTAAAGCCTTCAGAAGAAGCACTGACTTTGATCAAAGTCTCTGCTGTCACCAGGTTTGTATTATCATTTTGATGAATCTACCCACTGGCTACTGATGAAAAAAGAGATGCTCATTTACAGATGGGCTCCTGTGTGGCAGAGTGCTGGGTGAGGAGTCAGAACCCTGGTGGAGTTTTCAGATTGATTCTTGTTTTCAACAAATATCTTAATAGGATACAGCAGCTTCCTTTTCTTCTATCCCAAGAACCATGCCAAGCAACAAACTTAACCTTTACCATAACGACTGAAAAGGGGCAAAGACATGAGGACTCTTTCAGTGGAGATTGGCTGTACCAAATCCATCATTTAGCCTAAGTTTGGTTCACAAATCTATTGAAATTACAACACTGTGTGCTGTTAGGCTTTGTCTCCAATGTTTCTTTCTGAGACAGTTAGATAGATAAAGGTCTTCACCACAGTTCAAAAGCAAGGGGGGTTGAATTTGTACCATTGTGTAATGTAAGCAAGTCTTCTCCCAATAAGCTATATTCCTAATCTAACCTTTTGAATCTCAGACATTTAGACAGAGAAATAACACTGCTACCAAAAAACAAAAGAAACCAAACCAAACCAACCAACCAACCAACCAGCCAGCCAGCCAGCCAGCCAACCAACCAACCAACCAACTAACCAAAAAACCACACCATGGCTGCTTCACTCATGGAAGGAGGGTATGTTAGTTGCTTTCTTGTTTTATAAAATATCCTGACAGAAACAACTTTAGAAAAGGCTTATTGTCTTGCAGTTTGAGGCTACAATCTATTGTGATGGGAGAGTCAAGTCATCAGGAACTGGAAGTACTTGGTCACATGATGTCCATGACCAGGAAGAAGAAAGCAATGGATGAGTGCCCTTAGCTTATTCTTTTTCTCCCTTTAGACAATCCTAGATCCCCACCTTTCTTGCTACCTACAGTGGGTGAGTCTTCCCACTTCAATTAAACAAAGTCAAAATAACTCCACAGGTATGTCCAGAGGCCTGTCTGCCAGTTGATTCCAGATTTTGTGAAGCTGACAATAAAGCTCAACCAGAGAGTGTCTCTGAGGTACATGCTACCTTTCATTTCCCAGAGTTCCATGGGATCCAGTCGGTGATGGGTAGGGGTCTGCTTCTAAGGAATACAAAATTAGATATGGGTTAAGGAGTTCAAGATGTGGTTTCTCTGTTGATATTTAGCAGAAATCAAGCAGATTAACTGCCAACATGTGGCCTGAGTGGTGTAGAAGGCTGGCCCAGCCCTCCTATTCTGTTTCTGAGTACAAGAGCAGTGATCCAGATGATCTCTAAGGCTTGCTTCTATAAGAGAGTTGGAAGTTAATTATCGCAGTGTTTCTCCATTGTAGGGAAAAATGACATTTAGTAAAACTCAGTACAAAATCAGAAGGAAAAATAAAAAGAAAGGGAGACTAAAGAAGAAAGAGGAGGAAATTAGAAGAGATAGGAGTGGAGGGAAAGAAAAAAGAAAGAAAAAGTAGACAACAAGATAGGAACTTCCAGGAAAACCTCTGTCATTGGAATTAGAGTAAGGAGCTCAGGAGGAATACAAATGGGCGTCTCCTCCCAGGTTCCGTCATATACAGTTTGAAACCAGCACATTGACTCAGTGAGCATGGTTAGAGGATTGGTGGCTATGACTCAAAGAGACAAGTTCTGTTTCAATGTGACAGAAACACTGCAAAGTCTAGGTCTCTGCTACCATACTCACAGGATATAGAGACCCCAATCCAAACTCAATCCCAAAGGTTTGTTTCATTTTGTTTGAGAGGAGGAAAAAAAACCCACTTCCATTCTCCTGTTATTATAATAAACACAAAGACAACTGGCAAAGACAAGAAAGCTTTACATAATCTACTTGCAACAAGGGTAAGTTTCACAAGTAACAAATGATTATATTGAAATTTAATCTTACAAAATGAGTGAACATAATGGTTCCTAAACAATTTAGGAAGGAGGAACTACCACACCTTGCCAAGAACAAGGAACACACCAAGTACTGGTTGTCTCTTGATGCCATTCCCCATAGACTGATAGAAAAGGATGGGATGTCACTGACCCCTTCTCCAGCTTCATAGAGAGTTTGGGGGAAATGCAAGGGTTTCATCCATTTTTCCAAGCCTTTGTCCTAACCCTCTAATTTTTAAGCCTTTCATGGAGGGATGGGTCACTGTGTTGTCATTCTTGATCTCTTTGCTTCCCTGTTCATCAGTGCCTTTGTGTGTGTGGTGTGCCCCTCTTCAACATATCAACTTTATGCAATGCTGCCTTTCATGCAATACTTCATCTCTATGCAATACTGCAACTCAGTGCAATGCTGCCTCTCTATGCAATGCTGCCTCTCTGTGCCATACTCATCTCTATGCAATGCCACCTCTCTATGCAATGCTGCCTCTCTATGCAACGCTGCCTCTCTATGCAATACTGTCTCTCTATGCAATGCTGCTTCTCTATACAATGCTGCCTCTCTAGCAATGCCACCTCTCTATGCAATGCTGCCTCTCTATGGCATACTCATCTCTATGCAATGCTGCTTCTGTATGCAATGCTGCCTCTCTATGCAATGCCACCTCTCTATGCAATGCTGCCTCTCTATACCATACTCATCTCTATGCAATGCCACCTCTCTATGCAATGCTGCATCTCCATGCAATGCTGCCTCTCTATGCAATGCTGCCTCTCTATGCAATGCTGCCTCTCTATGCAATGCTGCCTCTCTATGCAATGCTGCCTTTCTATGGAATGCTGCATCTCCATGCAATACTGCATCTCTGCTAGACTGTCAGCTTCATTTTGCAGTCAGGTCACATCTCCATAGGTTGTTACAACCTCCCAACAAATTGCCACAAACAGGACAGAGAGGCTAAAGTAACTGAAGGGAAGAGATGCTATTGTTAAGCAGGGGAAGGTGGATGGGCCACCCAGATCTCAGTGGCCATTGGTTCATTAGAGAACACTGAGTGTGTTCACAGCATGGTCTTCCTATATAATAGGCCAAAACCAGCGACTAGGGTAAAGAACACTGTACTTAGGTCAGCGAGATCCATCACACATGATGTTCTTTTGGTACAGGGAAGAATAGCATTATTCATTGTGACCTGGTGATTCCCCAGGAACAATTAAATCACACCCGAACAGTGGAGCTAACCTTCAAAGAAAGTTGTAGACTGTTATGCTTCTGTTGTGTGTGCTCCATGGGATCACAGTAGCACATGGAGGTGTCAGTAAGCCAGCTTAGCTCCTTCTGCAACTGCCTCAGGATCTTGAGGTCTCTACTCATCTGGTATTTGATCACTCACCAAGCTTTGGCTTCACACTCTGAGTTTCTGTGAGTGCCTAGTTAAGTATGAACACTGAGTAGTTGTGTGTTTTTCTTTGAACCCTTACTCACACATCGCCACGACCAAAGGGTGTCTGCCAATTGCAGAAGCTGCAGAGAGATTATCATCTATATTCAGATAGGAGAAATAAAACTGGAAATTGATACTGGACTTTCAGGAAGAGGTTACCTCTTGCTGGTGAAATCAGAGAAAGCCTTTTGCAGGAGGTCAAGTTGAACACAGTCTTGAGGAGCTGAAATCACTTGCAGTTATAGCATTAGGGGTGTGAGGCAGAGCGAGGAGGGTTTGTGTCCTGACTATGGTACGCTAGAGGAGGGGATGAAGAATTGGGTCACTAAATAGACACTCCATGAGTAAGAAACAGCCTACACTGTAGGGAAAAATCTTCCCAGAAAGAAGCCAGCACATGGGCCAGCAAAGCTGTTGCTGACTCCTTGCAGGAGAGTGGGGCTGGCTGCTTTTTGTCCTCTCAATGCCAGTCAATATAGATTGTGAAGCATCAGAAAAACCCATGGGTTGCTTTGTATTCTAGCAGGAAAGCTATATTTTATTTTAAACATGAAGGAAAGAAAAAGGCTCTTTTGTGAGAAAGTTTAGTGGAAAATCCTGATTGGAAACAGAATTATTTAGGTAGCAGCTTTAAGAGATCTTGAAAAAAATCACAAGAGGGGGGACTAGAAATAAAAGAAATGTAAAAACCTTTAAACAGCAGGGAGCTGTAGGTGATGGGCCAGCAATGAGCTCTAACTGGAGTTGATTAATCGGACACTTTATACAAATGGCACAAGGCATCTCCTTGCTTGGTTGTTCCACATTCAAAATCAGTGGAAGATGCTGGTGCCCATCCAAGGCTATTCTAAGATCAAGACAAAGTCAACATGGCCTCTTGTTCCATCCTGGTATTGTGTGCTTATTAAAAGTTAGATGCTTCAGGCAGTAATGATTAGAGGTAGAAGGACTGTGTGTGTGAAACAGGTATGACTAATTCCTAGCCTTTCATTCACTAGCAAATCTCTGACACCTAGAGTTTGCAGTCTCATTTATCAAATGGGGGAAGAATTTTACCCCTATCAATTATCTACTTTGGTATAACACTTATTCATGTCAAACAATGAACATGGGCATCTCACAGTTTCTGAAGATTAGAAATGCAAAAGATGGCTTAGTGGAGTGATGTTGGTTTCAGTATCTCATCAGATTGAAGTAAAAGACCCAGGTTGGGGCTGTGATCACATGATGATAAAATGGGGCTGCACTGTCTGTTCTCAAGTTGACTCTTGTACATGGTTGGGGGCTCCATGTTTTAGCAGGAGGTCTGGTTTCTCTGCATATAGATCTATCCATAGGGATACTCAAGTGTTCCCCACATTAGTGGCTGCTCCTTCCCCCCAGAGAAAAAGATCCAACAAAAGAAAGGCAAGCAGAAGCTATGCTACTTTTCATGGCAAGCCTCAGAAAGCATGGCCACCATTTCTACAATATACTGACAGTGACATAGATCAGTGTTCTTTGGTGTAGGAAGGGAACAAAACAGTTTAATACTGGATACTGGAATTGATGAGCTGCCATCTTGGAGGTTGGCCACCATATAGGTCGAATAGTCTCATGTCTCAAGAAAAAAAGTTGTGTGTGTGTGTGTGTGTGTGTGTGTGTATGTGTGTGTATGTGTGTATGTGTGTGTGTATGTGTGTGTGTTTCTCCATGCTGACCAAAAGGCCTGTCCTGTTACATTGGGCATTAGACTAACTCTAATGTGACTTAAGCCACAAGACCATGACAGACAGTTGGTTTACACATCATGGTCAGAGTCAGAGCCACAGAACCAGGGAGAGATGAAAAGAAGCAACTGTGGAAATTTTTTGAAGCCAGTAATGAAGCTTTGAACTAACAGCCAAAGGGGTATTCTCATGGCTCTGATGGAGTCAGTAGTGTTATAGATGCTTACTATGTGTCTGTGTAAATGTGTGTGTGTGTGTGTGTGTGTGTGTGTGTGTGTGTGTGTGTGTGTGTGCATGTTAAGATTCTAATTTTACTATTTTCAGACCATTTCCCTTTGAAGTTTCTTCATTTGGTTTTCTTTTTCATCCAACTTTTTCTTCTTCTCTCTTCTTCCTCCTTTGGTAGTTTTAATAATTAAACCTAGGGCCTTGTGCATGATAAGCGAGTACTTGGTCATGGAGTCACTGATCTCCACTCCCAGCCTTGTATTTACTTTTGAGCCTCCACATCAGAAGCAGCGGGCCATGAGAAGGCTGTCCTCTCTTTAATCACTGTTGTAAAGCCGAGTGTTAGAACTGGCCCTCAGTAAATACTCACCGATTAAGTGATTAGACCATTTGCTGCTGTCTGGGATGTGTGAAGATCTCTTCCCGCCTTGGCACTATAAAGGCACTGTAGCCTGGAGCTCTCCTTGGGAACCCTCACAGACCTGTGAACAAAGGGGCTCAGTGTAGCCCACAAGCCACAGGGACAACAGCTGGCTAAGCCATCCTTCTCTGCATTGGAACAGTGGGAACCTGAGTACCAGCACAGATGCAGTGGGCAGCTCAGAAGAGTCACAGGAATTTTATGGGTCTTGTGCTTCAAAACGCACTTAATTTCACAATGCACAGAGAATTTAAGAAATACCAAAAAAAAAAAAAAAGAAAACTCAAAGGAAAATGTATATTCAAACTCTTAAGATCTATAGAAAAATCTCATTTTTTTCTCCCCCTGATGACAGAAAGTTGTCTTGCTTTCATACAACTGCCTAGTGGTTTGACAATAGCTAGCCTGCTGGTAAATAGGCCTACAGACTCAGTGAAGGATTTAGTCACGTATATGAAGTCACTATTTCTGGTGCCTATTGATCTCTTCTCTGATGGGGCCCACTTGATACAGGAGTGCTAAGAGCAGGCAAACAACCTCAGAAATACCCGATACCAAGTCCATTCCATATTGATTTCTTTTCTTTTGGAATGAGGAGAAATTTGGAGATGCAAAATTGCACATATATCATTATTCTCAGCAAGGCTGCCTGAAGTCTTTTCTTTGTTTCCTGTGCCGCTCAGAGTGGGACATCATGCCCTGCTGGGCTCATCTCTTCAGTGGGCAGATGCCAACTGTAGCCAGGACCACTCAGAGCAAAGCCCACTCAGAATTTAAACCCAATCCCAAAGACTTAGCAAGTCATGTCCAGCTGGGGCCAAATCAAAGCCAGAGATCAATTATGTATAAGATTCTTTTGCCTCACTTGAGGCCTTACTGGGTAAACATCATTTCATTGACTAGGGTCATTACAAGGTTGTAAAGAGCAGGTAGCTTTTCCCAAGAGACATGTCTTAGGGTTTCCATTGCTGTGAAGAGACCACCATGACCAAGGCAACTCTTATAAAGGACAACATTTAATTGGGGATGGCTCACAGGTTCAGAGGTTCAGTCCATTATCATTAAGGCAAGAAGCATGGCAGTATCCAGGCAGGCATGGTGCAGGAGGAGCTGAGAGTTCTACATCTTGTTCCAAAGGGAACCAGAAGACTCTCTTCTGTGCTGGGCAGAGCTTCAAAGCCCACCCCCACAGTGATGCACTTCTACCACCAACAAGGCCACACGTACTCCAACAAGGTCCTGAATGGTCCTGACCAAAGTCCATCCCTTGATCGATGTTTAACATTTAATTAAGTTTGCTTTAAATTTGACATAAAATGATGGAATTGTTTTTCCCCCCTCTGGCTAATCTCAGGATTAACACTTACTGTGTTACAGAACAAGGAATGGGGATTCTGTGTATATGGAGAGGGAAGGATTGGGAGGAGGGAAGGAGAAAGGAGGAAGGAGGAAGGAGGAAAGAGGAAAGAGGAAGAAGGGAGGAGGAAGGAGGAAGGAGGAAGAAGGAAGGAAGAGGGAGGAAGAAGGAAGGAGGAAGAAGGAAGGAAGAAGGAGGAAGGAGGAAGGAGGAAGGAGGAAGGAGGAAGAAGGAAGGAGGAAGGAGGAAGAAGGAAGGAGGAAGGAGGAAGGAGGAAGGAGGAAGGAAGAAGAAGGAGGAAGGAGGAAGGAGGAAGGAGGAAGGAGGAAGGAAGAAGGAGGAAGGAGGAAGGAGGAAGGAAGAAGGAGGGAGGAAAAGATTGTGAGGGGATAATGTTCAATTCATGCTATGCTTAGCTAAGGGGATCACTTTAGGACACGAAGAGAAGGGTGTCAGTGATCTGGATTCTAGGATTTTCCAGACTTGGGTGTGAAGCTTGGGTGTGACCCTCTACCTGGATAACACTGAAAAGCAGGTGGATTTAGTTTGGTTAGAAGATTCTCAAGACTCTATCTGGATAGAGAAGACCAATGGCTTCCTAAAGTCCTATCCTTATAGCAAGGGCATTGTGGGGGCTTGGTGCTGAGTGGGCATGTAAGTGTACTCCCAGAGCAACCACCAACACTGCCATTGCTGAACTCTGTTTCTCCATGTGCAAAGTAGGTGTAATGACAGGACTGTACTCAAGGGCTTCTAGAAAGATAGAATGAAAGACCATATGAAAACATCACAGCACTGCAGCACACAACATCCCCCAATGTTTTCTACAAGTAATTAGATTTTTAAATAACATTGCTAATCTGGTTATTTCAATTTTCATATCTGGTGTAAAGTATGACTAAAACTTACCTGATTTTAATTACACTTCAATAGTCTTATTTAAAGTAAAGTGTGTTAAGTACAATCTAGATTTACACCCCCACATAATGATATGATTTCATGAAACAAATTATTCATGTGGAACACTGATCACATTGTTCTGGTGCAGAAAAGCTAACTCACTCCTGCCCCCCCCCCAGGAAAAATTCACGCACTTTATACTTCATGAACTTCAACTTGAAGGATGCTCAAATAGTATACAGTTGTATTGCAAACCAAATACTCCAGAATCTAGCATTTCTGGGACCATAAAGGGTCATATCAAACATGGTTTTGGGGAAGCTGGAATTTCAACTCTGCTGTAAGAGATGGTATGATAGGTAAGCTTTGGGTGTGTCTTCTTTTTCTGCCAATCCAGGATGGAGGAGTTCCCCATCAGCCTTTGCCTTTTTGTTAGCCCAGGATTAGGTATCCTCAGAGCAGAGCTATAGATCTGGGCATCAAAGGGATGGGGGCAGTGCCTGAGGGGGCTCCTAGAAATACTGAAAATAGAGAGCCAAGACCTCTAGGCAAGGCGCCCTCTGTAAGAGTTGCTCTAAATCCCTTAGGCAAGCTCCCACACTGGGCAAGAAGGCCAGGTCAAGGTTTGGGGTGTCAACATGGCTGGGATGGTGGGACTCAGGGGTAGACCTTGATGAGTTACATTGTGTGGTGGGGGAAGACTAAGATAGAGCATTACCACAAGGCCAGAGAAACCTTTCAGAGCCCTGATGCCATGTTGACGTCCATGCACGTGTTCATGTTCATGCTTGAGATGCATAGAAATTTTATCAACCAGAATGTCTCCAGGGTGGAGGTGAATGCACAGACACTGGGGCCAGTCATATGTACATGTGGCACTCAGTTTTGCTATTACTTGCTGTAGGTTTCTGAACAGCTTCCCTCTTGCTTGGAAACCTCACTTTTTCATGCTTTCTGCTAGTTACTTTTCTCACTGCTTTGAGCAAGCAAACAAATGACAGAAGCAGTGTAGGTTGGATCTATATGGACTCATGGTTGAGGGGCTATGGTTTATCATGGCAAGGAAGGTACAACATAGCTCAGCTCTTGTGTATGATGACGGAAGCCTCATGTCCAGCTTGTTACATGACATGGACCAGGAAACAGAGAGCTTGGGTGAGAGGCCAAGGCTACCCCTCCTAATGTCCACCACCACTAGTGACTTCCTCCAGCTAAGCCCAACCTCCTAAGAGGTTTCACAATCTCTCCAAGCGGTGCCGCCAGCTGCGGACCAAATGTTCCAACACTTGAGCTTGAGGAGGTCATTCCACACTCGAATCATAACAGCCCTCAAGATGTGAGGACAGGATTCTCTGTTTGGTATTGAGCACATTGTTTGTATCCTTCCCCACCAGGCTGTAGTGTTCTAGGTGCTACTCACATTCAAACATATCTGAGCACCAAACCAATGCTGGTTGGCCGGCATTATACTATTTTTAGTATTTTCACTTACTAGTCAAGGAAGCTAAGTCATAATGGGGTCAAGCAACTTCCACAGGTCATGTAGGCAAGATTCAGGGAGGCCAGAATTAGATGGAATCAGCCACAAGAATCATATAAGAACCTGGGCTCAGGCTTGCACATTCAATACAAGATGACTGATATCTACAATCATTCTCTCTGCCAAGAGCCAGAATCAGAGCCATACATCTTAAATATTTGCTCCCATTAAAACTGGGAGAGTCACATTTCATTAGAATGAATCTTCATTTATGAGAGATGACGGATGAGCAAAATTCCTTTATTTTATTGTCAGAGAAATTAAGAAAATATATTTTAGCTTGATATTCGTGTGTGTGTGTGTGTGTGTGTGTGTGTGTGTGTGTGTGTGGTGTATATACACATATAATGGTAGAGCTGAGTTTTTATGATGGTGTTGACGAATGGTCTTGAGATCCTTGACAGATTTCAAGAGGATATGAAGCTCCTTATTAGGGGTTCTTCTGGGGCTTAACTACCCACAGAGCATTTATGTAGGTCTAGGGAGCATCATGTTCTCTTCTGTGTATAGTTCATCTAGGCTGATCTGGTGGAGTCAACAGCCAGAACTCCAGGCCAGGAAAAGCTGGGGGGTAGGGGGGAGTAACTATTTCTCATTTTGATTTGGTTCACCACTTTCCTCCAAGAGCAGTGAGGCATTCTCTCAGCCAAGACTCCACTGGGCCTGAGCCTTCAGGCCAGCCTCAGTGAGCATTGGCCAAAGCACCTCAGGACTGTGGAGGAAATGTGGAGTTGAGAAAGAAGCTCCATTTCACCAGAGGCCTCCAGGAGCTTTGCCTCCCCAGCTCATCTGAAAAGTCACCTGTTTGCCTCAGTCTTTTCTCCGTGTTCCCAGGACAGAGTTGACTCTCCTAAGAGACTGTCCACTGGCAAGAAGAGCTGAATAAATGAATCCTGGCCACCATCATTAACACAAGGTGAGGACTCCGATCTTTGTGACAGACTTGCAAAGCACTAGAATGGATCGGAATTTGATATCAGTATCAGAAAAGGCTTCAAAAATCCCTTTTATCTACTGCCATATTTCAATTGTGCCTACATTCCACCACTGGGGCACATAAAAATGTAGCTCAGGATGGAGTCTGAGTTCTAAGAGGAACTGTGATGTGATCTTGTTTTTCACCCGGAGGTGACTGGCCACCTAGGTAGCCGGCCTCAGCATTTTCTGCAGGAGGTTCCCCAACAAAGAGGTTCAAGGGCACCCCAGACAAATTATCTTCTAGACCATGGAGAAGTGCATGGCAGTCTAGGACACCTCTTCCTTCATGAAGATGTGTACTCTGGAGCCCCTGCACGGAGGCCCCTCTGAACCATTTTGTGCCACTGGCTTCTGTTTGCTCTTCAGAGCACATTCTGTGATCAAACTGCTAAGCTCTGAACCCTAACTCTGCTTTTTCTGAATGTGTGGCCTGGGGCAAGTTTCTCTCCCTCTCTCTCTCTGAGTTCTGTTTTCTCATCTGTAAAATGAGAAAAAAATACAGTATGTACATCATGGGATCGATCTAAGGATGCAATGAGTCAGTACCCATCATTCTGTATTAACTCCACTGAGATCCCCCAAAAGATTAGCGATTAACACAAAAGATGTTCTTAATTTACAATAAAAACAGATAATAACATGGAACAGAAGACAGTTGTATATTGTTTTTTAAAAAGGAAAAATAAATGATTCAGTGGGGAGGCAGGACACGTGTCTTTGGAAGCTGCATGCTGTAATAATCAAAGACAGCCAGAGTGGAAACAAAAATCAGGTTTACTGCATCGTGACAGAGATTCGAGAATGACCCGAGGAGGCCACGGAGTAATGACTAGCCTTTCTGCCTCATCCCCAGTCTCCCTGCTGCTGGCCACTGTACCACATGCCCCAGTTCTAATTTTCCATGTTCTAACTGCAGCCACAACTTCATCTTGGAGAAAAGAGTCACAAACAAATAAAGCACACTCAGACCAGATTTCTTCCTCATTTCCCAAGGAGTGGCAACTTGGGTAGGTCTCCCTACAGGAAAAGGAGGACAGGCCTCCTCCTCCTGGCCATGAACAAGCAAAGTGGCCCCTTTGTTGGGTCTGGGCAGGACAGAAGGCTTGCTTTGCCAGTCAAAACCAGATATTTGGTTAACAAAGGCCACTGTCCATGTGCTCTGCACAGGAGCCAGACCGGCTCAAGAACAGTACTTATTTCTCTTCACTTGGAGAGTCAGGATCAGGCCCAGGATTAAGACTTCCATTTTAATGTAGAGGTGGATCTCCTTGGAAGGAAAGGCTGCTGGGTGGGGGTAGGGGGCATAAGTGACTTTCTTCACATATGTTAATAGACATTGGCTGGCAGTGCAGTGAGAATAACTGCTCTAGAAAACGGTTTGCCACATTAGAAAAACAAAAACAGAAAGCGCATAGAACTTCTCTTGGTTTTCTCTACTGCTTCTGCATCTTAAAATTGCAAATTGAGTCCTTATTGTCTGATGTTATGGACTGCCTAGAGGTCAGAGAATCTGCAATACCGAAAGCCTGATGGTACTGCAGTCTTGTAGGAGATGGTGAACTAGCTAAACCTTGTTTGGGCATAGAAGTGTCTGGGTGGGGGGCGGGCAGAGAATGGATGGGTCAAGTGACATTGTAGTAAACCGGTACATCACAATGGTTCATTTCCTGCTTTGCCAACTGCCAAACCATGACTGGTAGGAGTCTATGAAACTTTGTCAATTTGGAATTCATGACATTGATTTTTGAGATGGGCAGTGCTACCCAGGGTCTGTATAGAACTGATCAGCCGGCATTTTGGTTATAAAGCTCCGTCAATGGCTGTCATGTCTCTTTGATAGCAGGGTTGTTTAGTGAGGTTATGGTAGTCACAATGGCTACCAAGTAAAAATGACTGGGCAGTTGCAGATAGATGATGGAGTTTTTAGTTAAAAATGTGAGTTTTGTAGTTAAAATTAAGTTAATAGTTAATTTGTCTATGGGCGGGGCATCATGCAGGCAACTAAGGAATGACTAGAGCAGGAGTTTTCCATGGGCATGAGCTTCCTAATTGGTTATTCAATACCAAGTGGCCATCCCTGAAATCATATGAAAGAACATGGAAGAGACTGAGTAGGCTGTATTTATATAGTTAGGATTGATATAAACATAACAATTGAAGACAAAGTGAATTGAAAGGGGGACATTGAGAGATACATGGGAGGGGAGGAAAGGGAAGGGGGAATGCTTTTCAATTGAGAAAATGTAAAGTATAATAACTTGCAAAGTAAAAATTAATTTTTGATTAATAAATACATTTTGCTCTTTTAGTGACCCTCCCGTGTTTCCGGATCTGATAGAGAATTGCTGACTTCACAATATGTTCAGTGGAGGCAGACTCTAATTTCTCATGGCCAATTTATCATCACTGATAGCGTCGATAAATATTCTGCAGCCCACTTGCACTGTTCGAGCTAACAGTCCTGGTGTCCTGTGTGATTTATCGCTTTCCTTCACTGCCATTTTCAACACATCACCCTCTTAGTGTCACCTCTGGGAAGTCCTCTAAGTGCAGCAGCCACCTTTCGGTATCCCTCCAGCTTCAGAAGCCACTAGAATGCCATACTTTTTTTTTTTTTTTGAGCTGAGGACCGAACCCAGGGCCTTATGCTTGCTAGGCAAGCGCTCTACCACTGAGCTAAATCTCCAACCCCACCATAGTATTCTTATTGGTTTCCCTGGCTCCATACTTTCTCTGTAAATTTATCTTAATGACTACACTGGCTGGCCAGAGAGTACAAGGTATCTGCCTACCTCGACATTCTCCTCTATCCAGCACTGAGGTGGTGTACAGACATCCAGGTGTGGGTGAAGGAGGTAACTATGCCCACAGTTCCCTTTCAGCCTGCTTATGCCCTCTGCTCTCTATGAGTTTCATGACTAGAAAGGCATTGATCTGTGAAGGAGTGTTGGGATGGCTGTCATATGCCCGGCAGCTTAGGGTGTGAGACTTCTTATCTAAATGGACTCACTGTAAAAACTGGAGAAAGAACTTGACATTTCTATGCCACTGGCTGGACCCTGCAACCCCAAAGCCTTCTGACTCACTAGTGTGGTGAGATTATTAAACATTTTTGAGTCTTAGTTTTCTCTTTTGAAATCAGTATTCTCTTCCAAGTTATTGGAGGGCAAAAAAATAGTGAATGCATCTGAAGATGCATGAAGTGTCCAGTGCATGATCATCGTGTGCTTACTACATAGGTTAGGGTTCTGGTGTGAATATACAAGAGGAGACCAGCTGAGCATCCGCACCCCATCTCCCTCTGCTTTCTGATTGCGGATGCAATATGGCCAACTATCCTATGCTTCTGCTAGCATTTTTTCCTTGCCACAATGGACTAAATCCTCAAATTGAGACTCAAACCGTTCCTTCCTTAAATTGCTTCTGTTAGGTCATTTTTTATGCCCTGTGGTGATGGAGAGAAGGTTCTGGGATCCCTTTGGATTGGCAGTCAGCCAGCCCTTACTATGGCCTTTCCAAGGAGGTAGGCAGTGACCTGGAACTCACTTTCCAGGAGCAATGTGAGGCTTGACATGGAAGGAATGCTCACCCCACCTTCCAGGGACTCCAGTGTCCACCTCACATTTCCCAAACATGCATCTTGGATCTCGGTGCTTGCTAATTTTAGTTTGCTGGGCACAAGGGCACTGACCTCATCGTTTTCTTTGGCACAGTTGCAGAGTGTGGTTTCCGAGTACCTCCCTTGCAAACCCAAATGGGAGCAGCAGCACTAATAAAACATCTCTATGACCACGCTAAATCATTTCTAATGACCCTGCTCTCTATTGATCTGGAAATTAAAACTAATTGGACAGAAGGACTCAGAGGAGTGGTTGAGTGCCATGATTTAGAGACTGCCAGGAAAAGAGAGAAAGGAAAGAACAATGGCCAAATGGCAGTACGGATGGACAGAGGATTTGAACAGACTTTTCACCAAGGAAGATGGGCAAATAATCATGGGAAAAGATGCTCAGAGTCATGCCTCTAAGTGCAAACTGAAGGCATGGAGAGGCGCTCATCATAGTCACCAGAATGGCTATAGTCACCAGGTAACAAACCCAAGTAACAATGGTCATACCAAGTGCTTGTTCTAGTGCAAATAACTGAGATCTCATGGGCTGGGGTAGGGATGGGACATGGGAACCCACTGTGAAAACTGGAAGCTTTTGATTAAAAAGCAGACAACAAATGCGCCATGGTAGTCTGCAGTGAAATGTCCCCCTAGGGCTCATGGTCTCAATGCTTGGTTTCTTCCTGGGTGGCACTAGTTTGGGAGGGTCTAGAAATTCCAGGGGTGGCATCCATCTGCAGATCATAGGTCGCTGAGCAGTTTCTTAGGTGTGTATTATCTCTGTTCCCTTCTAGACTCACCCTCTGATTTCTGTGTGTCAAGAAATGAAGAAGAGTCTCTACCATATGTTCCCATCGCTATGATGTCATGCTTGGCTACATGTGGTTGAGAGATTATGAACTCTGAAACCATGACTCAAAATAAATCAAATCACTGTTGCCAGTTATTTGCCATAGTAACACAAAGGTTATCTCTATCTATCTATCTATCTATCTATCTATCTATCTATCTATCTATCTATCTATCTATCTATCATCCATCCATTCTTCCATCCACTTACCCACCCATCCATTCATCCCTTGATACAGTAGTCCTCCTTTGTTATGTGATCAGAAATGACAGTGTATGTCCGTATAAATAGCAACCACAGCACTGTGTGAGACCAGCTCAGAAAGAAAGCTAAGACAGCTTAAGATACAGCTCGGGCTCAGTCATTTCATCATGCCTCTGCACTGTGTGCTATGTATGACAAGCAAAGAGCAGAAGCTATGCTTTTGACATGGAATAGATTAGATTCTTATCTCTAGAGAGAAGGTGTGGGTGGTTCTTGCTAACAAGCTAATTTGGTAACTGTAGTTAGAATAGTTAGTCAAATCTAATGGGTCCACTCAGATTTTTGTTTGATGATGTTAAGTAGGGGCTGAACAATAGGGTGGGCAAGGTGACATTTTCTTTTTCTTTTCTTGGCCCATGTGGTATGTGTGTATGAGGCCTGAAACAGCTATTGTCATTCATTCATTCATTCATTCATTCATTCATTCATTCATTTGCTATCAAAGAAAACTAATCAGAGAAGAGAACAGGTATGATTACAGGCAGAATAGGGCCAGAGTTCCCTTCACTTATGATGCAACTAAACTTGAGGTTTTGTTACTCATCTGGATGTGGGACTGAAGATGGATCTAATGTCAAGAGGCATGAACAGTCTGGGAAAGGATGGTACTACTAGGATCAGAAAACAAACAAATACCACCCCAGGACATAGCCTATTGTATGACTGTGGCATCACAGAAGGGCTGCTCATGCAGAAGGGTCGTCTGATCCCCTCCCCAGAGCCAGCACTGGTGTGAGAAGTGCTGAGCCTGAAGATGGGGCTTTTGTAAAGCCACTCACTCCTCTGATCTAATTGGTCTGGGCCTAGAGTCTGGATCTGCATTCTGTCTCCTATTGCTTATATCCTGCAGAAGCTGTTGGGGGAACCTCTACTTTCTTAGGTAATAGAATCCAGATGATAGATTTCTCTATGGACCAATCTTTGCCTAGGTCCACCCCTGCACCTTGCACGATGCTTTCTTGCTTCTGAAAGGACCAAACATGAATTCATCCTACCCCAGGGGAGGCCTCAGATCCTTAGTCCTCCAGAGGTCATCTGTTATCTCCTTAATCACAGTGGATAGTTGGCCTCCAACGGCAGATTTGGAATAGGTGGGGTGCGGTTTTAATTCATAGTTCATAGTCCCTAGCCAATTTGGGGAATCAGAATTGAGTCCCAGAACTGAAACGTGACAGATGATGTGTTTGGTTGCATCTGGAGAGCAGTAACCTGGGAACCAGTGTACACAGGAGGTTGTGGGTTTCTCATTATGTTCCTCAGCCCAAATCTCCATTATTGGTGAAGCAAAAGCTCAGCTGTGGAAGATTTTGGATTAAAATAGAAGCTTCTAGATGCGCCTCAGTCGTGCTGAGTGCATCCATCCTCCATTACAGGTAGCCCTATATTGCTGATATGACCATTCCTTGCATTGCTTCAAGTCAACTTCTGAAGGACACACAAAATCTCAGCCTCATAAATAAGAGTACAGCAGTTATATCTGGAAGCTCTATAACCAGAGGCTCCCTATGCGGATTATGTCGTCAGTAGATGTGTCTATTCTAATCTTAACTACCTCAGTAGACGCCTCCTTCCAAGTCTCTAGGGGTCATTTCATAGCCTGTTGATAAGGATAATACTACCTTTTACCTTAAAACTCAGCGAGTGCATCTGTACAAACACTCACAGAGCATTGTTGGATGTGGTGTCGGAATAAGCTCACTGAATGGCAGCTGCTAATTTTTCCATCCTGGGATGGTTTTTAATATGAATTGTGAAGCATGTAGTTTTAAGTGAAGAGTTTTCTACTTAATGAAGCTATGACCTCAGGCAGAATTAACTATCAGTCACTGTTAATTTGTACTTTTTTCCCAGGAGGTTACAGTACACTACATGCTGTATACATCTTACTTCCTTTAAATACCTTATTAAAAACTATGGATATGGATCTGTGGCAGAACAGTGTTTGCCTAGTGTGTTTGATGCCTGGGTTTGATTCCTAGCACTAAATAAATAAAATTTTAACAAAGGTTTTAAAAGATATCTTTATAATTTTTCATTTTTGAAAGGTGATCCAACTTTCAAATATGTCAGTTTAGTCAAGGAGAGAGCTTGGCTGCTAAAGGCCTCCCTCACAAGCACGGGAACTTGAGTTTGGATCTTCACTGTGTGTCTCAGTGCACATCTGTCACCTCAACATTAGGAGAGCAGAGGCAGACACTCCCACTGAGCTGATGAGCTCCGGGTTTAGTAAGAGAATCAAGTAGAGAGTGATTGAGAGGCCTGATGCTGACCTTTGACTTCCACACACACCAGAACCCTCACACATGTGTACACACACACACACACACACACACACACACACACACAAACACACACATTCACATGTGTATACACACACATTCACATGTGTACACACACACATACACACCACACACACATTCACATGTGTACACACACACACACCACACCACACACATACATTCACATGTGTACACACACACACACCACACATACATTCACATGTATACACACACACACACACCACACACACCACACCACACCACACACATACATTCACATGTGTACACACATGCACACACCACACCACACGCATACATTCTCAAGTGTACATACACACACCACACCATACCACACACACATTCACATGTGTACACACACACACACACACACACACTCACATGTGCACACACATCCACACACAAAAACATTACTATTTATACAAAATAGTTCAAAATGACAAATATACACAAGGAATAACACACATTTACAATGAATATGTAATAACACATATTACAATGAGTGTTTCTAAACACTATGTAATGTGCAAGTAGCTTGCATGAATATTCTACCTTGGTAAATCTTAAGATTTTTCTGGCTTTTATATAGATCTACCAATTATATCACAAGAATAAAAGTTTAAGCAAATTCATACTAAATTGATCTACTTGAAAGGAGCCTTGGTCACTTTTGGAAAATGAAGAATTACAAATAACCTTTTAAAACCTTTCTTAAAAATTTATTTATTTAATGCTAGGGATCAAGCCCAAGACATCAAACACACTAGGCAAATACTGTACGGCCACAGACCCATATCTATAATTTCTTAATTATTTATCTCATCTGCATGCTTGTAACCACCAGTGGAGTTGAAGACAGGGTCTGCACAGCTAACTTATTTTGAAGCCTTAGTCTTGTGGTCTCAGCGTATACGCTATGGGCCCATTCCCTTCCCCCACTTTACCATTTTAGGTCCTTCCTCTGGCATCTCTTTGCCTGGGGTTTTCTCTGGGTCTCAAGGTCCACCCTGAATCTGGCCACCCAAAAGCTGAAATGCTGAGGGATTCATGTTTCTTGCAGAATGGAGTGGGATGTGAAAGTTGGTGGATCAGTACCCCAGCTTTCTTACCTCTTACATGACATCACTGAACACCTATGAAACAGTCCCCCCAGATGAATCAAATCCCAGTTGCTGCTAGGGATAACTTGCTCATTAATGCCTTTGTCTGCGGCTTTCTCTTCTTTGTCTCACCTCCTCAATGTCTTGCCTGTTTTTCCCTGGGGCAACCTTTCCAATTAACTGCTTGCACTTGACTGCTTGCCTAGCGTCTTCTTCTGGGATATTCAAATGAAAGCAAGCTTCAACTGGGATGGATAACCTCTTGGTGTTGCTCTGTTTTGTGAAAAAGAGCCAGCTTAGACAGGGTGCTATTTGAAGAAAGGCAAACCTAGCCAAGATTGGATGGACCTCGCCAAAGAACATCAGGGACACTGTAAGGACGCCAGAAGCCAATGTGGGAGCTTTTTATAACAAACCAGAGCCATCTGCCAGACTGTAATAACCAGAATATGAAAGTCCTAATCTGGGATACAGTTAAACTGTTTACTTTCTGTTTGTGGTTATGTATTTAAAGCTTAACATGCTCTGAATGGTGGATTTAAATCCATAAGCACATTGTTTTTAGGAAATTGGCACTGAGTCCTTTTAATGCAATATGCAAAATAGAAGGGTGCATCGAGACCTGGATATTTTCACTTCGTTGTTAGTCTTCTGTGTTCTTAAGGAAAAACTGGGAGGACCAGAGCTCTGTAAATGTCTTGTGGGATACCCAGAACCACTCTCGAAGCCACTTTCTAAGAAGCAATTTCCTCCTGTCCCATAAAAACTCCACAAAGCACCTCAGGCGAATACTGAGGACATCGGGTATGTTTGCAAACTGCAAATACAGCAGACATTCAATTACACTGAATTCATCAAAACCCTAATTGAGACAGGAGCTCAAACCCTACAGCTTAATTACTTTAATTTTAGAGGGTGACAGACTTCCTCATGTCCTTTATGCTGAAATGCATTTAGAGAGGCCCATGGGTGCTTGCTGCAATTCTCTCAGCCAAGTCAAAGTGCAGAACAACATAAATAATAGTGCTAAGTGAGAGCCGTGATTAGATTTATTAATCATTCAATTCCCGATTTCTGTCTTTTGTTGTGACATTCCATGGCACCAGCTTTGCTGTCTGGGAATGTAAGGCAGGACAACTCTCACTTCTTGCTGATTGCTTTTTCTACCACTCAAGAGACCACCTAGGATTAAGCATTAGTCCTCTGATGTCATTATGCTAACCCATCATTTGTTTTCATTTACAAGACCTTCTACCTGCCCTCTCTGCTCCCCATCCTATCTCTGATGGGAGCTATAGACACCCCTGTCAATCATTTCATCAACTGAGTGGCCAAAACTTCCTAGTGATGTAGGGTGGAATCCGGTAGTGAGGACCTCGGGATGAATAGTCCCAGAGTTGATAAAAGTATCTAACTTGCTTAGACTTTCCTTGTAGACCAAGTACTATTATTAGTGTTAAACATGATAGGTTTCATCACCAAGGCAACGCTCTGAAGTAAATGTGTTTGTACCCACTCTATAGATGAGAAGAATCAGGTTTCAGTAGCTAAAATAACTTCTCCAAAATCCCCCAGGCTAGCAAACAGCAGAGCCAAGATGCAATCCCAAGTCAATCTGATTTTTTGGCTCACCTTCCTTCCCAAATACAATTCTGTGCCTTCCGCAGAGATGTGAGGGAATCTACAAAAACAGCAAGTGCATGGCTTTGGAAATCCCCAAGTAGGCACAGGATTTAAAAGAAAAGAAAAAAAAAAAAGAAAGAAAAAGAAGTTCTAGCTAGGAATAACTGTGGCTATTCCCAGTTGAAGCTCTGGCTGTCATCTTTCTCTGGTAGGGTTTTGAGACCAGTCAGCAAAGACCTGGAGAAGGAGGAAAAATGGATGCCAATGACCTGTGCAGCGGCCATGAGCAGGTGTCCTAGCCAAGCTTGGGATGAGTGCTGATGAACTGCGAGCCACAAACACACTACATTTCACTTCATGAGTAATTAGCTGTGTGGCACTGAGTAGACATCACCCAGCCATTTGTTTCATTTCTTTACATTCTCTCTTCCCCTTCAGGGCTTGCTTCAGAATCAAGCTGCAGGTACAAATGACTAATGAACTAATGACAACACTAATAACAGCCTGGCTAATCATCATACCGCTAATGGTGACAGTGCTAATTAAGAAAGTGCTAAGAGCAACAGCATCCGCTGGTGTGACTCTTCATCTCTGGACAGCAATGATGAGCTGGTCAGGCAGGGTAGAACCAGGGGAGGGTAACAGCAGTAAAGGCAGGCATGCAGCTCATTCTTTTGGCGCTAACTACCTATGCAGGAGAACCCAGGAACATTACAGTGAGGGCCCATTAACTTCAACACAATGGGTCATGGAGAAAGCAGAAAAAATTTAGCCCAGTCACCCTGAGCAAATCCAGGACCCTCTTATCAGAGATAGTCTGTCCACCAGGGAGCCCTGGAGCTGATGTTTAATAAGATCAAGATGTCCTTCTGCTGTTGCTTGGAAGGAACAAACACAGCAGGCAGATCAGTTGGCATAGAAATGGGGGCAGTTAAAATGGACCATGGAGAATAAGCAGTGAATTCTATGGCAACTCTTAAGTGTTCATTTGAGAGACTGACATCATGGCATGCTCAGCAGCTTCTGAGAGACACAGAGACCTGATACACGTGAGAGAGAAGGTCACCAGGATCGAACTTCATACCAACCAGACTACACTGAGGTTCCTGATCAGGTGAAATAGATTTTGGCTCCCTCAATATTACAGTAGAGTCACATCTAAAATAGTAGAAATAGGTTTTTCTAGAAGATACTGAGTCTTGGGTGTTTTGGCCGAGGACTGAGGATCTCATTTCTAATGAATATTTTTCTGAGGAAACTAGGCTCTGAGAACCACAGGGAAGCTGCATGACGATCCGTGAACCTTCAGGCTCTGACCTTGGTTGTCCAATAGCATACACTGGTGACTTCTGAACAAGTCCTTGGGACTATTAGAGAGACAACAACACTCAAAAAGTTCAGTAGCCCTGCCAGGATACCCCCTGGCATTAGAATAGTCTCCTTAGGTTGACTCTGGACTTCAAGGCCCCTCTAGACTACAAAAGCTCCAGACTGCAGGAAGAAAGGCGACATCCTAAACTGTGACAGTGATGAAATTTTTAAGTAGAAAAATTTTGCCTCTTATCTCCCCTGTCTTTCTCATTTATCTCATTTCCTCTGAGGCAAGCACCACACATTCGAGTGCAGATCAGTAGCTCTCAAAATGAGGTGTGTGGGGGTGCACTTTCAAGTTCATAGTTACCACTGTCAGGCTTGGCAATTCCCTATGTGGAACTCGGGTTCAATAGTCCATCAACCTGGGAACCAAATAATAGTGGTTTTAGGATGGAGACCTCTAATCACACTGCCCAAGGTGCCATTGTGGGTGAATTCCAACATGGCAGTCTCCTGCCTCAGTTCCATACTTCTGTCTTCTCCACGCCATGCACAACCATCACAAAGGAGTCATCAGTCCTACCTGTCCTGCAAAGAGCCCGCAGACGCCAATGATGCACAGGATGTTGAACACAGCAGAGCCCACGATGGTGCCGACTCCCACATCGCCCTTTGTGATGAAGACTCCTGAAACACAAACCAAAACCAATGTGGCTGTAGTGGTCCAGCTGCACTCCAAGGAGAGCTCGAAGGACGTTTCCTAGTTCTAGACTATGCTCAGGCTCCAGAGGAGGGAGATTTTGAACCCAGAGGTTAGACTTTCCCTTAGTGGCCCTGTCCCTGGGTCTAGGCAAAGTTCACGCATAGTTAAAGCATTGTATGACCTCAGCAGAATGGAAGGTTCTGCCTGGGGGGGGGTCTAGGAACTTAATATTTTATAAGTGGGAGACAACCCAAATCTGAGGGCCTCCTTCTCCAGAACCCCTTTCTCTCAATATAGATAAGAGTTGAGACATCCTCCTCGCATCACCTACCTATGACCGATGTGAAGAGCTCCGGGGCCGAGCTGCCTGCTGCCATGAAGGTGGCTCCTGCCACATCTTCACTGAGGTGGAGGCGCTGCACGGGACAAAGACAAGACAGGTGAGGTGGGATTTTACCTTGGGAGACACATGACTGTGGCTGCTGAGGTTCTGAGCACCGGACTTCAGAAGGACCCAGGCGCTGGGTTCAGTCCCTCTCATTGTCCCTGCAGTCAGAGCTTGGCTGCTCCTACTCTCTGCGCAGCAAGCTCCCTTGCAAGACCAGCAGGGACTATACGACTCCATTAGTCAAAGTCTCTACAGAAGATTTAGGGGTCCATCATCCAAATGTATCAAGGGGCTGTCGCGTCAATAGCTAGGAGGGTAGAGTAGTGAGCTGAGAGCATCCTGGACAGTGGTGGGCAGTCACTGTCTAACGGTAGCTCTGCTCGCTTCCCTAGGTGTCTGTGGACACTGATTTAGAAGAGATGTGTTTAATCTAGAGTTGCGTGCAAACACCGTGGCTACTGCAGTGCTTTGAATAACCTCAAGCTCACAGCAACCAGTTTGCAGGAGGTAAGTGGACCCATGGAGCACACTCCAAATCCTTGACCTTCGAACTCTGGGTGGCACAGCAGGTGAAAAGACTTGGGAAGGAGTAGAAAAGATCGCAGCCCATTTCCCCCAAATCTTTGGGGACAGTTCCCCGTTCCTCAAGTCACCCACTTTGCTAACCGGGAAGGTGATTTTCAAGAACACAAGATGAATGTACACGAGAGGCTGCTTGGTGTGTTTAGCTTTCTGGCATTCCACCATGGCCCAGAAAGTAAGCTGCCCGCTGATGGGAAGCAGCCAGTTCCCTTCAGGCGTCAGGGCAGAGACTTCGTCTCCACTGCCAGCCTTCTCAGCAGCACCAGCGGCTGCACTTCCATGCTTGGCCACAGAGAGGCAGTATGGCCTTGGAGGTGCGTCTGATAGAGGCGTGCTCTTTGGGATCCTGGGTTCCTTGGCTCTACACTCAATTGAGATTCACATAGGTACTGAGGAGACCCTGAGAGGGTACCTTAGCAAGAAAAGTCCTGGCTGGTGGGGAAGCCCCGGCACTGGAATCCCAACGGGTGGGGATGCCCGGAAGGCAACTTGAGTCAGGAATTGGCTACCAGGAAGGCCTTGAGTTGCTGCACTTCCCTCCCAAGATCTATGGGCTGGGATTAATTGTTGCTCATGAAGCCTTATGTCCGGTTTCACTCTTGCCTCCATAGCTCCTTCCTTTTCCCCGCTCCT
This sequence comes from Rattus rattus, assembly GCF_011064425.1. NCBI lineage: Eukaryota > Metazoa > Chordata > Mammalia > Rodentia > Muridae > Rattus > Rattus rattus. The sequence goes on along the minus strand of NC_046158.1, from coordinate 125,134,228 downwards.
TTATACCTAATTCACTCCAGTCTGGCAATGCCACACTGGCCTGTTAGAATCACCAGTCACGAGGTCTTCTTGCTTCTGCATTGCTGGCGACTATTATGAGGGCCAGGGAGAATTTTCCTTAGCTTCATCCTGAGAGGAGAATAATTCACCACAGCTGGACACCCTGGGCTCCCGTTCCTATTAACATCAGTGGCTCAGGTTCTCTCTCCTCTCTCTCCCCCCTGAAATGTTCTGTCAATGAGCCCTTTCCTTCAGGCATGGCTCCTTTGGTCCATCCCTCCACATAGCCCTGCCCTGATACCACAGTAGAATTTATCACATGATTCTTTTTCTCTGCACCAAGTCCCCACTGGGTTCATCCAGCTTTCTGTGAATACGGTCAGCCTTTGAGATCAGTGGGGTTAGATCCAGGAATGCCTCCTTACCCCAATCCACATAGTAAAATCTAAGCAGTATTCAAATTTCATAGAAAATAATGCAGTGTTTGTATATAATAGATGCATTTTCCCACATTCAGTCAATCATCTCTAGATTGCTAATAATCCCTAACACAATGTAAGTAAATGCCATGTAAAAAACTGCTGTATTGTCCAGGACATAACAATAAGGAAGATCGTCTGTATCTGTCCCATACTTATCCAAATTTAAAAAAAAAATGTTTGATCCCATGAGCATAGTGGTGCATGCCTTTAATCCCAGCACTCAGGCAGAGACAGGGAGATCTGGGAATTCAAGGCCAGCCTGGTCTTAAAGTGAGTTCCAGGACAGCCAGGGCTACACAAGAGACCCATCTTGAAAAACCAAACCAACCAACCAACCAACCAACCAACCAACCAACCAACCAACCAACCAACCAACCAGCTAAACAAACAAAAAACCCACAAAAATAAAAAACCCACAACCCCCTCCAAATAACCACAACAAAATGAGTTTGGTCAGTTTGATTCAAGGTTGAATGCCTGGATGTGGAACCTATATGGAGAAGGTGGAATGTTGTGGTTTACTTAGTGGTTACTAAGCCCATGGATGGCCAGAGCCTGGCTGTGCATTCTTTAGTTTCCTTCCCAGCCTTTGGCAAATAGCTTGGCTGAGGCAGAGCCTAGCTCAGTGTTTACAGTATTTCGAGTGGGCGGTCACCCCCATCCCACAGCCCAGGAGGCCCCACTACTGCTTTTATAATTTCCACCTGGCCCTAAAGCCTTCCTACTCTTGACATCTGATATCCTTGTGTGAGCACAAACTTCTGACCAACTTGAGGCTGCTACCTCGTGACTAGGAATGCCATGTTCCTCTCCCTAATGAGCCTTTGCTTGTCGGCTGTCTCTGAAACATCCCTTTTCTGTCTTAGCTTCTGTGTAGCAGAGTCTGTCTATTTACTGTAGACAAAGGACTCTAACACCTTTGTATGTTCCCTGATGGAACTGCACGGCTGTCTAAAACTTAGTGACTCACCTGACCTGTGGCGGCCATGCTTGGTCATCGTATTGGCATTCCTTTTTCTTTTCTGCTCTACATTTTTCATGGCTTGAACTTGACCCTTCCTCCAAGCTATGGTTTATTGAGCAATGTGGATTTCTAGAATCATTTTTCCACCAAAGTCTAAACAACGTCTTCTTGAACATCTCTGTTTAACCCAGGTTATTCTGGGAGCAAGCACTGAGCGTACAGTATCATCTCTCAGCATAGAGATTAGGGGAATGAAAGGTGGTATAGGGAATCCCAGGCTAGGCAATCCTTCTAGGCTGCAAGGGGGTGGTCCTGTACCATCACCCCTCCCTCCCTCTCCATCCTGTGAAAGAATAGAACTGCAGGGAGAGTTGACCACAGGCTCTCAGAAGTCATAAACATGGGATCTCCAAGGAGATCCAAATTCTGTCACCATTTCTACAGGCATGCCAATAGTCCAGCAACTAGGATAGCTATAAGTACATGGAGCTGCACTCAGTGATAGGCATGGGGCACAGCATGGTTTCTTGTAGTTTACTTTGCTCCTAAAACCAGATGTGGTTGGGAACAGGGAGCCTTCTGGGAAGGGAGGCCCTCCATCTTCATTCCTTCTCCATGGACACTGTGGAGCCTAGAGGTGGAGTCAGTTTTGACAAAAACCTGTCACAGAGCTGCAAGAGGTGTGAAGATGACCCAGTGGTGAGCTCAGACTGACCTGGGCTCAGACATTGACTCCATTCCTAAACAGCTGTATGGCCTGGGGTGGGATAATCTGAGTCTCTGAGCCTTGCCTTCTTGATTCCTAGAGGAAAGCTAACTGTGGTAGAGTCCTAGACATGGTTAAAGAGAGGATGGGCATACTCACAACACACTGACTTAGCTACCCAGCCAGCTTCCTGCACCTCGGGGACCCAGTCAAAACAGCGTCTTCATCCCATCAAACATTTTCTTTCCTTCTTAACTTTGTGATAAAGACTCACTCCACTCTCTTCTGTTCTGGTTGCTTGCTCTCTAGAAGGATGTGTGTGTTCTCAAAAGTTCTATGTGTTTCCTTAATGGAGGGCACAAGTTGATGTCTGCATTTATATTTCTTGGATGCGATAAACACCTTTGTTAGAAACAACAAAAATGTTGCATGGGAAAAGGCGGAGCAAAGTTTGCTTTCATAGGTGTGAAGTACCAACTGGTGGTAGGTAAGGGCCCGGTGTCCTCCTCAGTCACTGACTCAGCTAATCTCGGATGAAAAATCAAAGTGAACTTGTACTCATACTAAACAGGAACAACCACTTTCTTCATCATCTCCCTATGAGGAATATTCTCTGACAGATAGATACATAACACTGACATTAGCTGTGGTTCGAACTTCACAGTCTTCCACTACCTTAAGAAGGGAGTTGACCATCCGGAAACAACCTGCCACAGATACTAAAGGATTGCAAGTACCCCCACTAAGGGCTAAACATTTTCTCGTCTTTGACACAAGTTGAGCCTGTTCCCAGGCTGGATCACGGTGACACTCATGTCCCCACTAGAGTACTGTGCATTTCAGGTGCCACATTACTTTCTTTGATCTGCTGTAACTGCAAAGAAGAACACACTTCCATGACCTTTCTAGGGTCAGTTTGTAAAATGGCTTATCTCTAAGTACAAGATGAACAAACGTCCAAGGCTTGGAAGAAACAGCTTAGGTTAATAATCTTGCGAGCGAGGTTTGCAGACTAGCATCCTCAGCATCACCCAGAGACCTGATTAGAAATATAGATTCTGGCCACATCCTCTGTTGGTGGTTGGACCCTAGTGAATCAGGTGCTGTGGGTGGAGTAAGAAGGGGCCACAAAGCTTGATGACTCCTGGCCTTTCTGGAAACTCAGATAATGAATTAAAAACAGAAAAAAGGAATTGCAAAGCTTGCACGTAAGAAAAATAGATCTCAGGAGCATGAGGTGAAAGTGAAGAGGAATGAGAACTTTCTAGATAGGGTGAGCATATTTAGTGTGTGTGTGTGTGTGTGTGTGTGTGTGTGTGTGTGTGTGTGTGTGTGTGTGTGTGTGTGTGTGTGTACAGTTAGTGAAGACACCAGGGCACACATGTGAAGGTCAAGAGACAGCTTGACGAAGTCTGTTTTCTCTTCCCACCGTGTAAGACCTAAGGGTTGAACTCAGGTCATCAGGCTTGGTGGCCAGTGCTTGATCATCTTGCTGGCCCCTGAATGTTTGTTTTTAAACTTGCTGTTCATCCTGGCATTAGCTATGATAATGTGTACAGTGTGCAACAAATACTCTTTGCCTGGCTCTCTTGCCCCAGTGCCAGTCAGGCATCCACCCAGAGTATAAATAGAGTGAGTGTGAGGGAGGCATGTGGTAGGGTAGCTTCTTATCCCAGCAGTGCCAGAGGGAAGAAATGATGATAGGGAACAAGAAGCAGCAGAACTGAAAGGAAGGAGGGGGAGTAGAGCCCGATGTACAGATGACACTCCAGGCTGGCGTGAGGACTGTGGGTTTAATGCACAGGGAACCAGAGTTATTTGAAAGAACTATTTGCACCTACAAGGAACACTCAGCTTTGATCTTGTCACTATTACCTAAGCAACCCAATACATCATCTGTCTCCACAGGACTTAGTCGTGGTGGTAAAGTACACAGGAAGATCTATGTGGGCTGTTTGCAAACACTACACTTTACTTCATGCCTTTTACATGCTGGAGTGCCCACACATTATGTTGCTGGGGCACAGTCTGGAACTATTCCCACAGATACATGGAGAAGATTGTAGCACCAGCAGTAATGATGGATGCAGTCAGCAGAGCTGGCGATGTGGAGTAAATCCTAGCCATCCACCAGGTTCTGAAATGTTATGCAGACGGACTGAGCTAATACTATCCTCTCTCAGCCATTCGGGTACTTACATTTATGACTCCCCTGGACCTTGGAGACGAGGCTAGAACATGCCAGGGCAGAGTCCCCACCTCAGGCCTCTCTGAGGCACACTGGAATATACCTCCACGTACCTCACAGATCTTTTCCAAGGATGGGACGAAGAAGTCATCGCACACGATGGCCAGTGCATAGAACATATACATGGCCTGGAAAAGAGGAGAGGAGAAAGAGTTAAGAGTTAGGTAGAGTTAAGGGGAAAGGGTTTGATCATCTTTTCTTTAATATAGTCTCTTATCATAAATTTAACTTCTTATTCAGAGTATACACAAAGTCTTTGCAATTCCTGAAAGACCTGTAGCCTTGCTTTAGCTTCGCCTTTGACCTCACTACCTACTAATTGTCTCTTGTTCACCTTCTAAGGTGCCAAGAAGACCATGGACACTGGCCACAGAGCCTTTGCCCTTGTTTCTTCTACCCAGAGCAGAAGAATAGATATTCTCCTCAGATATACCATTGTTTCACTCCACCATGCTTTTCAAATGCCAACCAGACTCCCTGACCACCTTTCCCTCTATATCCCTTCATCTTGCCTTTCTTTGGGTAGATTATAAGGTTAACGTCACCAGTCTGTTGCAAGTTTCCATCACCAGAAGTTCACGGAGACTGGAACTTTCTCTTGTAAGTACTATTACACCCTCAGAAGTCATCCCATGGTCTGTCTGACAGCTCCAGTAGCTGAGCCGACCATGTCCCGGTGAGGCTTCTGAAGGACAGCCTGTGCAAACTGGCCTCCCCATTGGGGTCAGCTATCACAAGGGCAGCCCTAGAATTTTACCTTTTAGTCAGAGATTGTCCTTTTCCTCATTCAAGGTATCATCTCTAAGAATGAGCATTTGATTGGGTTCCAGTGTTGAGTGACCACCCACAACACACCTCTCACTTTTCCGGGGGACCCCAGCACCTTCCCATATTCACAGTGCCCCAGGTAGAAGGTGTCTCCCTTTTTCTCCAGGATTACATATGGATTGGCCAGTTGGTGTGTAGTATTCCTAGTGGAGATGGCTATTGGTTCAGAGGTAGGCATATGACTTAGGACCATTTAATCAGATAAAAGGAAAGAGTTATCAACTTTCCAAAGAGAGACATTTCTCACTCTCTGTTGCTGGCTGTGGAGAAGAAGTGTGAGATTCTTAGAGGTAGGATGAAGTTGATTCTGACTTGGAAAGCAGCAGAGTCCTCAGTGTCATCACAGAGCCACAGATCATGTGGCCTTAGAGCCCACCAGGCTTCCGGACTCCAGAGCACATCGCTGCATTGCTTGGCTTGGAATAATCCACTGTTTGTAACCTAAAGTGTTTACCAGTACTGGCTCAATCCCCAGCATCCCCACTAGTATATTTATTACTGTCTCCTCTCATATTTTCCCACTGCTTACTATTCCACAGTGTGGGCCCCAGTTACCCAGGGCACAGCATAAGACCCAGGCCAGAAACCAGAACATGACAGTTTTTGTCACAAAGTGATTGGTGGATAGGAGGGCCAAGCAGTGATTAACAGAATATAAATAACCCTTGAGTATGTAGCTGCCAGAAATAGTCATATAGAGAGAGACTGATAATGATGTTACCACATTAAGAAGCAGAACCAAGAGGAATGACAGGTACATATTCACACCCATACACACATATTCACACATTCACATTCTCTCCCTCTCTCTTCCTCTCTCTCCCTCTCCTTCTCCCTCTCTCTCTCCGTCTCTCTCTGTCTCTCTCTCTGTCTCTCTCTCTCTCTCTCCCTGTCTCCCTCTCTCTCCCTCTCTCTCTCCGTCTCTCTCTCTGTCTCTCTCTTTCTCTCACAGACACACACACACACAGACACACACACAGACACACACACACACACACACACACACAGACACACACACACACACAGACATCATGGGAACACTGATCTCAGCTCAGTTTGAAACCAAGTGAATGTTCCAGATTTCACGAGCCAACGCTCTGCCTCTTGCACCTAGCCTGTTAGCAGAGTTTTGGTTGCTTACAGCTTTCTTTCCTGAGGTCTTTGCTACAGTCCTAGCTGGAAATGATCTCAGACTTTTGACTCTTGGCCAGTGCACTAATTTAGTTCCCTGGCTTCCCTTGTATACACTTGACTTTTTTCCATGTGTGTGTGTGTTGGTTCTCTCCCACAGGACAGGGAAAGTCTCAAATACAATGTAACACTCCATTTTGTGGAAATGTTACACAAAAGCACAAAGATGAAGTGTCCAAACTTCAGACTATGCTAAATTATCAAAACCTACCAAAATAGACCACAGGGGATGGTTAGATCAGTGACTCATTGTTCCATGCAATGCTGTCAGGAGAGATTGTGTGGACAGATAGTGATGAGAAAATGTATCTGTACTACACTGCTTTATGAAAATGGTACAAATTAGTCTCTCTTTTGCTAACTTGTTTAGGTGTGTGTGTATGTAGGCTGACTCATACATATACGAACACTTTCACACGAATTTGTCATTCTGTCAAAGTAATAGCCATCTTTTATCCAGAATGAGTCTACCTATCTTATAATCATAAGCCATATTTTTCCATTTAGCCCTAAATTTGCATTTCATGTGTGATTTATGTTGGTGGTAGAAAATTTTAGAGGTAATTTTTTTTTTTTTTTACTTTGCTGACCTCTGAGAAGCCAGGAAGAGTGGCACCCAGAGAAGGCTCTAAAATAATTTTTTAATGCTTGATATAGTCATAATCTATGCAAAATCATTTGCCTGTAGCATTTTTGAATATATCAAATAAAAAATTAATGCTGTATTTTACAGCTCTGGTGGATCAGCCAGAAATACCTCCCCCAACTGTAATAGACTCAAACCCTCTTTTGCTGTGTGACTTGGCTGATCCAATGACATGTAGGCTTTAACATTATCCTTGAAAGGACAGCCAAATTAAGTAATTGAAATACAGAGCAACACATCTGTGGATTAAGCAAGATTTAAATAAGCTGTCCATCACTGACAGAGTCAGCTCATTGGAGCAGCTGGCTCTGTTACCCTCAGTAAGAGCGTGTTCCCATATTGAGTATTGATCTAATTGCAAGACCAGAACCTCCATCCAATACTCTAAACACTGAGCCTGGATGAGAAATGAACAGATCTGTCAAGCTCTCGGTGCTTTCGAGGTGACGATGGAAAATCATACTGATTTTGGTTCATGAGATAGGGGGAGGCGAGGTGGGGATATCCACTGTCAATCAGACAGCATATTGGAGATGCTATGAAGCCTGTGAGATGTGTGGAGGCTCCTTGCCTGCTGTAGGGCACTTTCTGGCTTCTGCAGAGCAGGAGTGAGGGAGAGGCTATTTCTATGGTTATAATCCTCTGTCAATCTCTCCAATGAGATTCATAGAAAAGCAGGTTCCCACCAAGAAAACAAAATACACAACCTAAAAGAACAAAGGACACAAAACAAAGTCCAGATGGTGCAAGACTCTGACAGGAGGTGGCGCATCTATGGGACTTTCCATGCAACTGGCACAAATCTTTGCAGAAGGCTAAGGCACTTTCTGCTTCATTTGTACTGTCCTACATTTCCAAAGGATGGAGGAAATCACAGAAGAGGAGACTAATAAAATCCCCTGTTGGAGATTCTACCATAGGTCCTTTACAGAACTGTCTCTCTTAGTTCTTCTGGTACTTGTAGGTGGCAAGCAGACCCTGAGTCCATTTCTCAGATAATGGAAGGAGATATGACAAGCAAATGATGAGGCTTGGATTAAACCTCAGGACCTTCTCCATCCTTCTCTGAGCCCAGCTCTCTCTACACAAGTCTGGGCTCACTCATGATGCCTCTGATTTCTAACGTGCCTTCTGCTTTTCTGCCTCTTCTAACCTTTCAGAGAGAGAAACATGAGTCCCAGCCCCCTACTTTAGGGCTACCTGTCAGGCTCGCTGATTCGCTTTCACACTTTCTTATAAGGTTTTCTGTAAAGTACAAGACAGATCTGAAATCTGAACAAGCCAATGTGAGGCCTGGAGTGGAGATGATGGGAGTGCCTAGGGAAGGGGCAGGTCACCTCTGGAGCTTTATCTCGAATCTGAAGCTCACAGGGTCTTCTCTTCTTTGGAGCTTAGGAGAGCTGTCAGAGTAGGAATCTGCACATTGGCATTGTTTCTGCACAGTCAGGAGTATGAATGGGGTTTGTTCATGAACCTAGGTTTCTTTTTTCTGAAAGGCAGCCACATCTACAATGTATTTATATCTGCCATGTTCCAGGCTGGGCTGGCACAGAATGATTTCTGTGATGTGAATGATTCCAGCCCATCTAGTATTACTGCTAATATCTAGCAGAAGAAATGCCTGTAGTGTGGTAGGATACTCAGAAAGGTGGAAAGGCACATCAACTCTCTGATGTGACCCTTGCACATTGTGTAAGTTCAAGTGACTCTTCTTACTTTGTGAAGCCTCCAAGGTGGGACCAATCAGTGTGCCATGTAGGTGGCTTACCATGTTGTTTTGGAAGCATGTAGAAAAAAATGGGCAAAGGCACCTGGGTGAAGGGACACATCTCACAATCCACTCTTACTGTTGCAATAGTGGCTGTGCTGTGCAGACATGGTCAAGCCAGCCTGCTGGAGGAAAAGACAAGCAGCAGCACCCTTCACTCTACTTATTCTTGCCAAGCCTGTCAGAGAGATCGGTGACAAAAAGATAATTCTCCAGTATAGACCAGCTGCGACTGGCCAAGCCTAACTCAAGTTCAACAAATCAACTAAAACCAAGGACATTTGAGTCAAGTGATTGTTTTTGTATGTGGCAATAGAGACACAGAAAAAGTAACAAAGATAGTCACAGTGACTGATTACCCGGAAGGAAGACTTTCAAACTTAAGTGACAAAATGACACAGAACTTCCAAGGGCAGGAGGACTACAACCATTTCTTTCCACTGAGGTACACTTCCTATGCTAAAAGAATATACTACTCAGAGACCACCAAGAGAAAGAAATACATTTGTGCCAAGAATGTCAAACGTTAGTCTTTAAAACATTCTTTGTTCATTAATTTAACAGTCTTGTGTCAAGGCACCAACTCAAAGCCAGATGACCTGGTGGGTAGGAGCTCTAAGATGTAATGAGTCACTGTCATTGGACAAACAGGAATGATGTGAGGTCTAGTTTGGAGAGTTGAAGACAAGTGGCTTCCTAATAAGCTGAGATCATAGGACTGAGTTCTGCAACATGGCTGGCATGGTGGCTGCCTAACCACGGGCCATTCATTTTGTTAATCTCACAAATATAATCCCAATGTTGTGCTGAATAATATCATTATTTTCTCCAGTATCCCTAGAAACTAGCTATGGCTGTATGGCACTGTTTCTGTCAATGTGAATAGGCCTAGATCTAATTCATCTTTTCTTCATGCTTTGAATTTTAATTTGACCTCTGGAATGGCAGCAATCATTTTACAGGTGTGAGGTAAGAAGTTCAAGGATATATACCAACACGACAAGGGTAGTGAAGACCCAGGATTTCCAGTGGAGCTGATGCCTGAAACCCTATCCTTTTGCACTTGTTATGTGAGAGATGGAAACCCCTTTGTTTTAGTCCCCATTGGTTGTGGTTTCCATCCTTGACCCATGCTTCTCTCTAACTTACATGGTGGATAGATGTTCTGTTGAACAGGGACTGTAAGGAGGTTAGAGAAGGCCTCATAGGAGAGGTGGCTCTTAAGCTGAAACTTAAAGATAAGCACTGTTTCATTAGATGATTTCAAAGTTGTTGGGACTCATAAAAACAGAACTGCAGGCTAAAGAGACTGCTTAGTGCATTTGTTAACAAGTGTGAGGGACCAGGTTTAGATTTCACATAAAAAGTCAGGCATGGCATGTAAGACATGTGAAGCTAGAGGAGGGGGTGGGGCTGTGGATAGGGATAAGGCAGAAAAATCACAGGGGGTGGGGGTATTGTTGACTGCATGATCACTGAGAAATTCATTTCAAGGGAATAAGGAGGAGAGTGACAGAGCGGGCCACCTGACATCCTCCTCTGGCCTCTGTGTGTGTACCTGTCTGCACATGTGAGCACACACATGCTCATACACTCATTCACAAACACATCCACATCCTGTGTGCATATGCACATGTACACACATGTACATACATACATACATACATACATACACACATACACCCACACACACACACACACACACACACACACGCGCGCGCGCGCACACACACACACACACACGCACGCACAAGCACAGAAACCATACAAGCAGCGTTGGGAACAGAAACAATGAAAAACTGAAGAACTTGGCTACAGTGGTTAAACTTAAAAAAATGCCCAATGTAACCAGAGATATTTGTGGATTGTGACTTAATGGAGGTGAACAGGCTGTAGCTGAAATGTTGATATCCATAAATGTTTCCGAATAGTGGGGAAAATGTATTTGAGCAGCGTGACTTTCACCCTGCTGTTTTATGTGGCGTCTACAGTCAGCAGATTTCACAGATAATTTCCTTTTACTACATCATCTTCCCTCCTGTCTCTGTCTTTAGATTCCATGAATGAAGAGCTGGGGAAACCCTTCATAGGCAGGGTCTATGGATCTAAACCTCCCAGGAACTGTGGCTCACTAATAGAAAAGTAGATCTTTCCCCATCTCTTACAACATTTTAAGTGCTCATAGGATTGGGCTTTGAAAAACAAAATGATTACATTTAAAAGTGTTTTTGTGGCTTTCAGAAGATTCTCTGTCAGTGCAGTGCCTATTGTGCAAACACAAGGTCCTGAGTTCAGATCCTGAGCAAGTTTGTAAAGGTTGGTCTTGGCGATGCATGTCTGTAATCCCAGCATTGGGGTTGGGTGATGAGGGTGGGGAGACAGGTAGATTCCTTGAACTTCACAGACCACCAGACCAGCCTCGCAGAATCAGTGAGCTTGCCCTACATACATCTACATTCGTATGTGCGCACACTATATGCATATATATACAAAATAGGTAAATAAATCAAGTCATTTTCTCATAACAAGCTTTGTGTCTCCTGGCCCCATGAAGTTATGGTCGAGCTGATCCTGTGTCTACTGTTGACTCAGGGATGCTAGTGACCACAGAGAGACAGGCTTAGCCTTATAACACAGATGCAGTTTCAAATAAGATGGCTAGGGAAAGGGTTGGCAGGGATGAAGAATGTATTTGGTTCCTTCTCCATCTTGCTATATTACTAGAGCAAAATTTAAAACACTACTACGTTTCCAATGCCAAAACCCACTTCAGCTGTAGAAAAAAAGCTCAATAATTAACCCTCTGTGGAATCCTCAAGCAATAACCCACGGGAGCTGCTATATCAGCGCCTCACTCCCTCAGTTCTCGGTAGGGTGACTAGGTGGCCGGTTTCCAGCTGTACAGGGTGCCACATGCCCAGAGGGCTGTGTGCCCGTTGATGTATCTTATTTCAATACCCTTCCCTTCCGTGCCCCACTTCCCAGTTCCCAGTGACGTCAGCTCTTTCAACAATAACCATTTATATTCAACCCTTTGTCTCAAGGTTGTTTCTGAACATCCCAAATTAAAGCAAAGGGGAAGCGAGGTAAGGGAGAATGTGGGAGGAATAAGCCAAGGTGAAATCAGGATGGGCCACTTTCAGAAACAATGTCCACTGTCAATTTAGAGGGTTTGTCTGCATGTACCTGTCATCATTAGTCAGGGGCATTAGGAAGGTCCTTAAGGACGTTTCAGGGTCTTGAATTTTTTTCATAATTTTAATTTTTATTGAAAATAGATTTTTTTCATATCTGATCTCAGTTTCCAATCCCCCAGTTCCTTCTCATATTCTTTTCACCTCTCCGCCCACAGAAATCCACACCCCCTTTTCTCTTTCTCATTAGAAAACAAACAAGCGAACAAACAAACCAAAATTACACTCAGCAAGACAGAAAGAGAGCTAAGGGAAAAGCATAAAAACACATACAGACACAGAGAGACACACAGAAATTCCATGAAAACACTACATTGGAAACCATAACATTTAAGTAAAAGACCAGTAAGATAAATAAAGGGGGTTTGGGCTTGGATTCTAATGGAAAGGATTATATTGACACTTGCTCCATTAACACGAATTCTATGACAACTTTATTTTGAAAAAAATTCAGCACTCCTAGATGTCCTAGATATCTCTTGGGACATCTTAAGGGTGGAAAACTTTCTTAGCATGCACAAGGCTCTGGTGTGAATCCCCAGCCCAACAGTGAATGAATGAATCGAACAAACAAGCAAACAGCCGACCAGCTGCTCAGTTGTATTTGAAGCCTTCAGATGCACAGCATCAGAAGTCACTTGTTGTGGAGCCTGGAGACTTTGCTGTCTCTGGGAAGGTAGTTCAGTAGAGGAAGAACCTGCTAAACATCTCCACACTCATGGGCTTCCTTCTGTCTTCTCTCTTTGCTCATCCTACTCCACATGACTTTGCTTGTGCCGCCAAGAGCCTGACTTATTGGCTCTTGTGTCCTTGAGGAAGGCATCCACTTCTGCTGCCCCTGCTGGACGTCCACTGAAAAGAGGTCTGGGAACAGGCAGGTAAACCTGGGCTGATGCAGATGGTGACATGGGTTTGCACAGTGCTTTGCGTGTCAGCCATGCTCTTTTACAACTTGTAGGAAGGGATACTGAACATCCTCAGTCAGGGACTTGCCTCAGGCTACACAGCTAGCTTAAGATAAAAGCAGAGTGTGAACCTCCTGAGTATACACACTCAATCACCAGGCCATAGAGCATCTCAGGAAGAGGGCTGGCTACCACTGCTTCTGTCCTCCTGCCTGATTAAATTCCCTCTGTGGGGATCTCCCTTAAGATAGGAACCTTAAGCTGGGTCAATAAGCACCCAATTTCCAAAGGAAGGAAGCTTCGTGAATTAATTTTGTTTTTAATTACATCTCTTTTCTTGATCAACATATTTGTATTGATAATGTAAAGTGTGTGTGTGTGTGTGTGTGTGTGTGTGTGTGTGTGTGTGTGTGTGTGTTAATTACTGGGATGTCTAATATCTGGTTGGCAACTGCTCTAACACTAAGCAAAATCCAAAGTCTCAATATGGTATTTTGATTGGATACTTGGCATAACCATCCTCCTACACTTTTGTTATTTTAATACTACGAATACATCACAAATGATCTCTCCTATTTTGACATATATGACACATTGTGGTTGACTCTGCTCTCTATGCTATACCATTTTTTTCTCACTAACTGCTCAATGGTGTTCAGCATTTTCCCTGTCCAAGAGCATAGGTATAAAGTCACAATAGAAAAAGTAAAATCTGGATATAGGTCTTCAGTGGACATCTCAGACATTTCTCACTGCTAGGAAGTGACTTTACACTGTCCCCTGTAACATGGCTCCTTCCAAAATAGGTTTTTGGAGACCTATGTTAGATTTTTCTAATACATGAGTAAAAGGTCACAGGTAACTTTTATCACTGCCCCATGTGTATAAGAGTCATCAGGAAATACTGATAAAATGTGAGCTCCCTAGCAGACTCTAGAGGATCTAATTCGTGAAGTCTGGGCTGAGACCCAGGAATCTGCATTGCTAACAAGCAGAAGGTAGTTCTGATGCAGATAGTCCAAGGAAGCACAGTGTACTCTCTGTTTCTAAAGGATCCTAGGACTCTCTGTGATTAAAGATCTGCTGTGAACCCCCTTTTTGGCATCCACCACATTGGAACAATTCCCTTCCTGGTGCTTGTACATGGTTCTGGCCAAGGTAAGGGTTCCCTACTACTGCAAAGGTTTAGACACCCAAACAGTCTTTGCTGATTCCCTTATCACTGCCAGGGTTTTACTAGACCCTGAAAAGCTAGGAAGGAGCAGGGATGAAATATCCAATCTTTCTTTCTACCTCCCTCTTCCCATCCTGTCTTTCACTGAGAAAGGACTTAGAATCCAAGTTGATCAGCATCATTATGGTGCTGGCTAGATGCCCCAGCAGACTGGCACCCTGAACTTAGGTTTGGATAGCTATTTACAAACCACAAGAACCTTTTCAGAATAAAACCACCTCCTTAACTGTGTGTCTTTTCAGTATGTTCAACCTAGTCCCATGGATGTGCTGGCAATAGTGTTGAAAGGCTACTATGTTAGATTACCCTGGGAATATACCTGGATCCTTCCTGAGATGGGCACAAAGAACAAGCAAACTGGATGTGTAGGCAGGAGGTCCAGTCTTGAGCTGTATGTGCAAATGAATGAAGTCAACAGGTCTGGTTTGTGTGGGGCATAAACTCTCACTTTCACTTGGTTGCTTGCCATCTAGTCTTTCAAATTAGGCTAAGCCCACACTTTCTCTTCCAGTCCTTCCAACTTCACACTCCAACGACAATGCATTAGAATAATTGCCAGATAATTACTATGGACTTTTAAGTAGGAGATTCAAAACCTCTCTTGTCAGGCAATTAGCTTGGTTGGGCACATGGACTACTCTTTCTTCTCCGGCTGATGTTAGCTAGATTAAAATTCAGGGAGACTCCAGGGAAAACAGTGAGTTAGGGCATGGCTACTGCGTTCCCTATGTCCTTGCAATCTGTTTGGCCTTAAGAAGCAATCAAGGTTCAAGAGAAATATAGTCCTAAACCTCTGTACTTAAACCCACATTGTTGTTAGAGAAACACTCCATAGCGTTCTCATGGTGACAAAGAAAGTGGACTTGTTGTAGTTTGTAGATGCTGACAGCAGCATTAGGAGATATGGCTGAAAGGTGGGACAGTAACATTTAAATAGCCATTCAGTTACTCTCCCTAGGGCTTCCTATGTTGAAAACAGGAACCCAGGAAACCATCTAACGGCACGCAGAGGTAGAGCACATGAGGGTACAAGAGTAGAATGCTAAGGCTAGAAAGGTTATGATGCCTCCTGGAAGAGAGTTTTTTCCTTGAGTTTTTACAGTTCCTGCTTATGCTCTACAAAGCCAGAACAGGGGGAACTCGTTTCCTGATTACTGCTCTTCCTCATTGTAAGGAAGTGAAGGGAAGCATCAAAGATAGTGCAGTCGTGAAGCAGGATACCACTGCCACAAAGATGGACACGGAAGCCTTGGTCATACTTTGGGTGTGTGATACTAGGTGAATAATTTAACCTTACTAGGTTTTTACTTTTTCCTTGTTTGCAAAAATGAAAGAAACAATATTATTTGCCTTATTTGGTGGTTTTGAAGCTAGATAATGCATGTAAAATTTTGAGCATAATAACTAGAATGCTGCAAACATTCAAAAACATGTTAGCATTGTTGATGGGGAAAGTCATTATTATCTTAATCAATATATTAGAGAAGTGGGGCCCACAGTCGAGCAGGGACTTGGAGAGCTGTTCATATTCTTCCTTACACTCCCTTTCCTCACAAGGAAAGAGGTTTATTGTTCTCTGGATGTGGTGGCTACTTCCATAGAAGTAACCACACACGAATAGTTTGCCAAAGAGTTTGGTTTCCTTTTCTTCCTTTGTCTCATAAGAGTTGATGGCCATCCAAAGAAGCCCAGCCCAAGTTTCACATTCCTACAAACACATGATTGAGGGGTCCCTGGGGGTCAATGGAGATGGCCAACTCAATGGTCAAATCCAACCCATCCTGGATTCAACTTTAATTGCCAGTGAGAAACAGATGGTGTCTAAGTCTAGATCCATCTGCTCCACAGCTGTGGGATCTTCTCCCAGAGGAGAAGACAGGGTTGCAGCCAGCTTCTATTTTGCTCCAAGAAAGATTGGAATATTGCTTTGAGGAAACCATCTTCCTTGTCATGATAAGATTTTCTCTAATTTACATAACCACAAAAACATTAGGTCAGATGTGTAAGCAAAGAGAAGTCAGTGGGACACAAATTGCTCCCACAGCTCAAGACACTTACAGTGAGGGAGGAAAGAATGCAAGTATGCTGGTCTACCAGTTTGTAACATGTTCCTTGCCCTAACATATCCCGTTATTACATATAATTTTTATAATTAAGGAGCTTGGGTGGGAAAATTATTTTATTATATTCTATTGTTGGTACTAAATGCTACTTTAAGGAAATGAAATAAGAATCTCCCTTCTTTGAAACAGTCTACTAATCGATGGAAGAAGAATGGTTGTTATGACTACTGGAGGGAATATTGACCATACTAGGTTCTGGTCAACTGGGAACTTTGATTCCACTGTATTATTTAATGGACACCAAAGGTGCCTTTTTCCCATCACATTTTCTCAGCAAGTTTGCATGGACAGGGACTGATGACTTTGACTATGGCTCTTGGGCGATAATGGGTAACAGATGTGTGATAATCCAAGGCTTGAAAAGTTGTGTGCTGTATGGACTGGCTATACCTCTTGGCCCATTTCAGATAATGGATAGCTCCTCACCTCACATGTGGCTCTGTCTTTCTGCCTGAGACTTCTATTACTACTCTACAATGTCCCTCAGTTTATCCCTAGGGATGTTTAAAAGTGCCCAAGTCTTAAGAACCTAGTGTCAATTATCTACAAAAGTGATGTAGGAATCAGGGAGTTAGTGGTCCAATCTTCTTTGTCCTCTATGGGTAAGTTCCAAGTTGTGGAGTGCAGTAGACCTCACAGAGTCCTCAGTGGGCTTGAGTCCAGTTGCCAACAGTGAACCAGAGATTTAACTTCCCCTTTGTTGGCTTCCCCTTTCTTTGTTTGCCTTCTTTCCACTACTCTCAACGTTCGGACTCATGGAGATTAGTTAAAGTAAACAACTGTGGTGGTATGCTGAAGCAGGCTGATGTTCCTGAGAGCCAACCACCAGATTTTCAAGAGTTTTGTTAGTTGGTATAACATTGGTACCTTGAAACTGGCATGTTGTATTTGCACCGTGGGAATTTACAAACACTAATAATTAGGGCTTCTATGAAAGACTTAGCTTTTAAGGAGAGAACTAGTATGCATGTATATACTAGCACATTACTAGCTTTATCTAAGTCCTTGTCTAGAGCCTGAAAATTAAAGAGTATTGGCAGCAAGTGGAGTCATTTTGCAGGAGAGAATTAGAAGTTTCCAGAGTTATTACAAATATTTCTTCATGGGTTAAAGATTAATGATTCTAAGTGCATCTAACAGTAGAAGATTGCTGGTTCTTTGATTTAGAATTAAGTGAGCAGAGAGATAAATTAAAAAGAAGAGATAGAAGCTAGGAATTCTTGCTACTAGATTATCATTCTCAAAGGAAACATTTATGACCTTTTAATTATACAAAGACTTATTAGATTATTAAACAGAAGAGAAAGAAAACACCAGAAAAGGAAAACGAAATGATTGGTAAAACAAATCACACCCTGCAAACCGGAACAATAAAATAAAATGAAAATCTTTACTTTTCAGAAGACCCCAAGAAAATGAAAAGGAAGGCCATAGAGTCAGAGAAAATACTCATGAAATATGTATCTCATGATACTTATATTCACTACACAGGAAGACCAGTGAGGAGTCCAAAGCAAATCAACACAATGAAAAGTGAGTCAAACATTTCATCAGACACTCCCGCTTAGAAGACAAATGGATGAGCAAGGAGCTCATGAAGACACATTCAACATCATCACTCATCAGGGAAATGCAAACAGAAACCACACATAGCTACTGTTAGAGACTCAAATAACATCAGAAAGCTAACAAGACCAGGGCAAGGCAGCACAGGCAGGATTGAGAGCTGGAGGGGAGTGGCCTAATAGTAAAACACACAAACAACCTCAAATAAACATGTAAACAAATAAACGAATACTAATTATATAATCATGTCAAGTATTGGGGAGAATTGGGGTCAGCTTGAATTCTCTTATGTTACTAATTCAAGCTCAGTCACATTGTCAAGAAGAGGTTTGGCAGCTTCTCATAAAATTTAGCATATACATACCATTCCCAATATTTATGCCAAAGACAGGAAAACATCTGTGGACAATACTTTGCATGAATGTTCATAGCAGGTTTTCATAACCTAGATGTCTTCCAGCAAGTGAATGAACAGGCAAACTTCAATGCACATACATAATTTAACCCTGCTCGGCAGTTAAAAGTTGTTCTTTCACACAACACATGCACACAACTGTATAGGTGGATCTCAAATGTAAGGAAATGTATCTAAACCACGTATTCACGGTATGGTAACACTGACAATTTATAATGCCCCCTAATATTCCTGAGGTGGAAACATAAGTGCGCTTTGGAAAGTCATGTTGGGTGGTATTTTGCTGGGGCAAACACGAGAAGGAACATTTTGCTGAACCAGACATGGGTGAAAGGATGTTCTGCTAAAGAAAGCAGGCGAAAGGACACATATTGAAGGATTCTTCCCTAATGATGTGCGTGTATTGGCCCACCTTACATTGTGTAGTTGAGCTCTATTTGTTAGGATTCCATATAGAGAAACACACCAAAGAACTCGTGGTGGTGTGCTGGCGAGGTTTACCACTTCCACAGACTCGGGCCAATTGGCAGAGTGGTGACAACTGAGACAGACTCAAATGCTGAGGCAAGACCTATGAAAGACACACTGATGTTTGGAGGGAGTATAAATAGGACTCCATGGACAGTGACAGAAGATGAGGTGCTTGCTTGCCTATCTAAATGTTTCTTGGCCTCGCATCTTCACTGATTTTCACTTTGCTGACAGAGACAGAGGCTAGAACTTTTCCTGGAGTTCCTGTTTGCCCTGGTCCCTCTTGCTGACTTGGGTGAGGCTGAGCCCTGGCTGTCTCTGCTAGGTAGTGCCACTGCTGCTGATTCCTGTTTGCTATCCTGACACCACCAAACTGGACTGCTGGTGTATCCGTGAAGTATTTGTGAGGGGATCGAGCTGCCACTGCTGACCTGCGAATTGAACTGCTAATTTCCTGACAACACAGATGGAACCATTTCTAAACAAGTCCAGTTCCCCTGTATCCTTTCTTCTCTACTACCTCTAGCGGGTGGTGGGCTAGAAGAGAGGTTAAAGCATTTAAGAACTATCATTGAAAAAATTAAAGTTACACATTCCACTAAAAAAAATCAATCAGACTACCAGAAACCATAGGACAAACACCAAATGGGTCATACTGACTTAAGTGCATTATGGAATCTTGGGTTGGAATAGAGAAGTAGATCAATGGGGAAACTGATGAGAGTGGAATATGGTCTGTAGATCAGTTCAGAGTATTATAGCAAAGTCAGTTCATAATTTTGATCATGATACAATACCTAAGATGTTGACATTAGGGGAGTGTAAGTGAAGGATATATAGGAATTCTCTAAACTATTTCCAATATATCTAAATTATTTAAGGATAATTTCTAAAAACTATTTTTTGTAGGAAATTATGATTCAAGCTGATTGGAAATTAGTATGTCTGTGTTTCTCAAACTGACCCAGAGAACCTGACAGTTATCCAAAGTGCCTGGGGTAAGGAAATGATAAACCCTGCATGCTCTATATTCATTCATCTTCCATCTTTTACCCACAATACTTTGCTCATGTTCCACTCTACCATGTTAGCTACACATGGCTTCATTACAAAGGGTAAATACTAACCATAATCTCACTGACATTTTCCAAGGTACTATATTCCAAAACATTCCAGTTTGGTCTACCTTTCAGAGAGTGTTGGTTTTTGAGGCCAGCAAATACACAGCACATTCTGTCTGTGCAGTAAGAGGGAAACACTATTCGAATGGTAGATTATACTAGTCTCTGGAAACGCTGAAAAGTATTCCCAACCAGGTATCATTGTATCAGAAACTTGGCAGAGACTTGCTTGTTGAAGTGAGTTACTGAGCTGTTAAGTGGTGAAATTGCCTTAAAAAAGCCACACTGGCCACTACAGCAGCATTTTTACACTCTAGCTAATAACAATGCCTCCTTCTCAATTTGACAGCATTATTTGGGATTTGCCAGAAGAAAACCCACACTTATTAAATTACTTAGCTCAATGGTGAAATTATTCAGCTGACTCTGGATCTCTACTAGTTTGGATGATAGGGTAAGGAAGAAGACAATTTAATAAGACAAACTGATTATTAACACTGTGAACAATTTCCCAGTGGAGTACTTTGTTAGCAAGTAAGGGATTTTATTTTGGATTTTCTTTATGCCTAAAGCACACTTGGAAATATACAAGTGTGATGGTCAGCTTTTTTTTTTTTTTTTTTTTTGGTCAACTTGACCACTTGACCCAAGTTGGAGTGAACTGGCAAGAAGGAACATTAGGGAAAGTGAAATGAGAAATTACCTCCCAGACTGGTCTGTAGGCAAGTGTGTAGGGGCATTTCCTTGATTAATGATTAATGTAGAAGGGGCTAGCCCACTGTGGGTGGTTCTAAATCCTAGGAACGTGTTCTTGGGTTGTATGAGAATTGTATAAGGTTGTATACTTAACCCATGAGGAACAAGCCAGTAAACAGTGGTTTTCCATGGTTTCTCTTTGGTTCCCCTCTTGAGACCTCCTTCAGTGATAGATTGTGACCTGGGGTGTGAAAGGCAAATAAACTCTTTGCCCTCCCCAAGTTGCTTCTGGTCATAGAATTTATTGCAGCTATAGAAATCGGGGGATCAAACTGGGCTTGCATGCTAGGCAGACACTCTCCCCTTGAGAGCTGTATTTCTTGTCCCAACAGGGAACTTTTGGTGTCCCTAACTACTAACTATGACAGTATTTGATGATTGGCTCTTTAGGAAGTGATTAGGTCATAAGGGAGAATCCCTCAAGAATGGGACTATGTTCTTTTAAAATGAAAAGAATGGACATGCTCTAATTATGGAGGGGGGGAGAGAGAGAGAGAGAGAGAGAGAGAGAGAGAGAGAGAGAGAGAGAGAGAGAGAGAGAATATGACTGTAAGAATGTCTGAACAAGTCATAAGGAATCACACTAGTAACTATATATTTAAAAATACCTGTAATACATATAAGTTGGGCAAATGAAATGTTCCCATTTTGGCCAACAATATTCCTTCCAAGAGTTAAAAAAAAAAACTAACAAAAAACTCAAAATCAGACATGAGAAGCCCTCTTTTGGGTTGTTGGTCAGGGTTGTCTAAGAGACTCCCAAAACATTACAGGGTAAGGCTATTGCTCTTGGTTGCCCTCTCCAACTAGAGATGGAAGGTAATTCCCTATTGCCGAATATACCACGTACTTCAGAAACAGGGCCCAGAAGTCCAGCTAGACCTAACTTCAATGCTTCCTCCCTGAGGACCAGAAGGTACCATGCAAGCTTCCAAAAGAGGGAAGCAACCAACAATCATACGATGCTCATGAGCCACACCAGTAACCATCATGGCACAATAACCCTACGGATGCATTAGTAGCATGTATACCTTGGTGATAACTAACAGATCTTTAATTGGACGTAAGATCTGCTCCCCAAGAGGGAAATCATATCTGGTGCTGGAAACTTTGATTACCAAGGGCTAGTGAAGTCATGGATATTGGTGAAGAAAATAACACTGTCACTCAATCAAACAAGCATTATCACTAACTATATTTTAACAACTATTTGTCTTTTAGACCAAAGACAGATGTAGTCTTCACCTCTCATGAAGAAAATGTCTCTTTGTAACTGAGGGAGACCATCACATACATAACACATAAAAAGCCCAATCAATATGCCGAGTTGTGGAGCCTAATCCCAATGGACACATCTGTAGCACAGCTGCATCTAAGGCTCAGAGCTCATTCTTGAAGAGGGAGTAGAAAGATCATAAAAGACAGAGTGTCAAAAGCGTTTGCTGTAAGATTGAACTTCCTGGTAATGTCAGAAGCTATACCAGTAAAGTTTCACCAACATGACTTGCCTGGACATGAGCTGAACAAGAACAGCAACAGTCATGCCAAAATGGACTAGGTAAACTTAGGAAGTCCCCACCCTACACAAGGAACTACAGTCAACATGAAATGCAGAGTGCTGGGGAAAGAGTCTTCTCCAGAGATGAGCACAGCACTTGGTTATCAAATACCAAATGCTTGGTCTTGAAAACAGATATACAAGTAACATTATATGGACTTAGCAGGTTGTATTTCTGTATTTACACACACACACACACACACACACACACACACACACACACACACACACACACACCAACAACAACAACATCAATTAAATTAATGGAGAAAGGAGGCCATTTTGAATGGGAGAAAGAATAGATATATGGGAGGGCTATGATGGAGGAAAGAAAATGTTATTACATTATAATCTTAAAAAATACCATTTAAAGGGAGTTTTAATGCTAAAACAGCTGCCTTGCTGCCTTGCCTTCTCTATCAAATGAGAACACATCTATGTGTTCTTTCTGTTCCAGAAAGCCCTCATCAGACACAGAATTCGATGGTACCTTAATCTTGAACTTCCCAGCTTCCACACTGTGAAGACTGAATTTCTGTTATTTAGAAGATACAAATCTAAGCTATTTTGCAATGGGACATGGCAAACCTTTTTGCACATCTCTGTGATGACTAGTACCTTCTTGATCAGGGCTGTTGAGACTTTTGTTGTGATGGTATTTATCACAGGGAAGTCCTTGAACATTGAGAGCCATTTGTTATCTCCCTCCAAATTTTTACAAGATGAATTTTGGAGATTATTTCCCCAGTCATAAAGTAAAGAAATGACATTTTTTAATGATATCCTGCCCCACACTGTCCTCTTCATTTTATAAGTGAGAAGCTGAGGTCCACTGACAAGGGCTTGGTACTCCCAAGGGGAGGGAACCTGTTATTGGAGCTATTGCAGGTTTCCTTATAGCTCTAGACACGTTGATTTTACAGTTCTGCCCAGAGTAATTTGGCAATGATCTGCTGCCATCCTCAGTTAGCAATCCAACTACATTTCCTTCCTGTTGTTGAGACTAACCAATAGAGGAAGAAATGTGGCTACTCTTCAAGTAGAATTCAATGGATTGGGAATGGATAATGTAATTTTTCATCCATCAATCCTCTCTGTTTCTATTTTTTTTTTAAAGAAATGTCAAATCACCCCCAGGGTCTCTGAAATAATCCGCTCTTGCTCCCAGCACAGAGCCTCTCTGGGATCCCGGGACATTCATTATTATTTGATGTCTCTTTGGCAGGTGACCTATGACTAGCAAATGACAAGTTCTCATGAGTTACTGAGCTGAAGAAGAAGACAGTTCTTCAAGAATGCTCTGTTCTTTTTTGTGGGGAGGGGTAGGATACATTGATGCTGTTGGTCATTGAGTGATGGCTAAATTGAAATCAGTTTTACAAGCTGCAAACGATTAAAAAAAACAGCACTCGTTTATCAACAGGAACAAGAGTAACTGAGAGCAATGTCTTAGCAGAGCTGGGAAGGTATCTTCAAGTGCTAGCCACTGTGGGTGGGATGCTTCTGTCTTGCTCTTCTGTCCTCCTTCCTTCCATCTGGGTGGATGGCTTTGCCAGTGTTGGGTGGTTGCAGTTCTTGCTCAGCTGTTTGGGTTCTCTGGTGGACTTTCTGCTCTTTTTGCAGTTACTCAATAAGTTGGCATTCAGTAGACAAGGGGAAATGCAATTTGTGGCTTACTAAACTCATTTCATTTTCTCCTCTGTTGCCCTTAGGGCCTTGGAGATGTTATCCTGGGTAAGGAAAAGGAAGGGAAGAAAGACCTTCCCTTTGAGCATTTCTTGTACAATGTAATGCGCTTCATTAGAGGCCTTGCCTGGATCCCTCCTTAGGCTTAACAACTGTGCCTTTAAATAGATGTCGTCAGCTAGCACTGTCACAGAAATGGAGAAACTGAAAGTTTCTGTGATGATGTCATTTGTCACCTGGAAGTGATCTCAAAGCCTCATGTGACTTGTAGCACCACAGCATTCTTCCTCCTCTACTTCCTCTTCTCCTCCCCAAAACTCTGCTGGAAGCACATCTAGAACAAGGCCACCAAAGGGAAATAAGACAAGTACATTTTAGCATTACTTTATTTATTGGATTTGCTCATGGGTTCCAGGGCTACCATCCTGGATGGTGGAGATGGTCTAGGCAATATTCCGTCTCGGGGTTGCTTTTGTCAGATGATATTGCTGTCACTCAAACCATAACTCTTTGCATTCAGTGCCTTAGAGTTGCTTTCTGCTCTTTAAAAAAAGTCATTTTTCTTTTTTCTTAAACCCTCCTGCCCTGTACGGAGAACCTTCTGCTACTCTCAGACCATCCAGCCGGTTACCCTACCCACATTTTCTGAAGCTCCACACAAAGACCCACAGACCGCTCCCCCTGTTTTGTATTCATTTAAAAATATTTCCCGAGTACATTTCTGTAAGCAGCTGCAGACGGACATTTATGTTTCAAGCATCCTCTTGCTCTCAGTCTCGGGTGTTGCCTTGACTTCATAATGCAGCTTGGAAGGACTGAAGTCTTTGGTTCAAGGGCCAGCAGAGTCACCTTATATCAGCATTAGTTTTACACATCCTTCCTACAATCCTGTTATTAGCTATTGAGTATCATGATGCCAATGGCATTCTGAGGAGGAAGTCTAAAAACCTGAATAATAATTTGGTAGTCAAATGGCATCGCAGCAGCAGAATGGATTTGATGGTTCCCCCAGGTGGTTCAGTAATCAGCAATAGAATAGAATCTATTTTTTGTAGACCTTTTTAGGTTTGACCTACAAAGACAACAAGAGGGACAAGGATGGATGGAGGTGAAGATCTGGGGGTATGGGAGGAGATATGTTCACCCTGGTCCTTCCTTCTGCTGGATTTAGAACTGGCTATCCTGGCTGCAGCTGGAGAATGGGCTGGTCTTGACTGGTTTTCTAGGGAGAGGAACATTCCTAGGAACAGACTAATGGTAAGATTCAGAAGGGCACAAAAAAGGAAAGGAAATCTCTTAGGCAAGAGGTAACTACATTGAAAATAGTTTTCAGGCAAATATAAGTACAAACAGCACATGAAGAACATTGTGCACAGTCAGCAAAAGGCAACTTACAAGGTTTTGCTTTTTATTAAAAAAAAAAAAACGTTTGGCTTTGAAGAGATTTTGATATATTTTGAGCCCCAGGAATAGATCTGGCAGCTGAGATCAGCTCTTTTGGTCCTCTGGGGCATGAAGAGAAGGAGGATGAAGGTAATGAGGGGCCCTTGAAATTGATTTTAAGGCTTGGGAAGGATAAAGGTCTACAGTGTGTCCCATAGGAGGTGAGGAGTAGAAGAGCCTTCTGTGGGTGTGTATCCTCCCCAGAAGCCATAGGAACAGCTTCCCTCAGGTGCATGCCACAGAGCTGTGTGTTCTCTGGAGGAGGCTGGGCACATTATAGCAATTCTACCAAGGCATTTTTTTATGGTCACCACAAACACAACAGAAGACCTCATGGGTATGCGTGGGTCAGGGGGGTGAGTTTTGGCATACTTTCAAAACAATACCACTTCCATTTTGACTTCTGGGGATCTCCTTCTACTTGGTATTGATCTTATCAGTTTCATGAGTTCTTCCTCCATAGCGATCTTGCCATTCATCACACCTAAGAGGATAATCTCCATTGGCACACCTCAGCAGACCTTGTTATTAATACTTGTTGGGCCCTTGCGTTAGCTACAGCTCTCCTTGCTCTGACAAGATTCCTGACAGATGTGGAAAGAGGAGAAATGTAGACCCTGAGAGCCGACTGGTGGCGCTGTCAAGGACATTATACAGTCTTTGAGACAATGGGCTTGACTGCCAGTGGTGGGCCACTCACTGCAGAAGGGCCTTGAAGGTTTGTTTCCCACTGCTCTGCATCCTGATCCTGTCACCATATGGGGAGCTCTACCAAGCTTCTGGCACCACAGAGCCATTCTGAAAGTGCCAACCCAACAATGAGCTGAACCAAATCTTCCCATAGTTGTTCTGTAAGGCCTTTTGCCACAGCAGCATCTGCTGGCCATGATTCCTCTACCCTGCCTTCTCAGATTATTTGATCTGATGTTCCAATTGCAATATTCCTCTTACCCTCCACTTGAAAACCATGAGTGAAAAAGGGAGCTTGTTAAATGGACACATAGAAGGACTGGGCAGTCAAGAAGCCACAAAGGTCACTACTGACCCTTTAACGGACTCTTCTGGACTCCTATGCTATGGCCCTATGGGATAATGCCACTGTTATTTGAGGTTCCAGTTGCACACAGCCCGGGAGGCTCTCAAGACTGTCTGCTTGGCACTGTCCGCTTTCCTCCCCACTTGCTCTCAGACCTCACAGCCCACTTGAGGCCACTTTACATTTCACCTTCCCCTTCAGCCTCATTTTCTTTTAATTACTATCTTGCTTTAATTTTTTTTCAATATTGCTCCTTAATTGGTTACAGCTATGAAGGCATTTCCTGTCTCAAATAGACTAAGGGCACTCTTCCTACCCAGGTGTAGCAGAATGGCCCAGCAGGACACAAATCGAAGGGCAGTAGCTTTATCTTATGTAGAGGCAGAAGACATTGTATGGGCCCTAAACCTATAAGGTGACATCATTCTGCTAGGGTTTAAATGGAAATAAAAACAAAAATGCATCTGTTTTCCTTGTGTACATGAACATCTTCATGTCTCTCTCTCTCTCTCTCTCTCTCTCTCTCTCTCTCACACACACACACACACACACACACACACACACACACACACACACACACACACACACACACACAGCCTTTCTCTACTTGTGATTTTCTTGTGAGACATACACCAAGGAGGTAAACTGAAAAAAAATACTTCAAAACTACTGCTTTGCAGTCTCCCAGAGAGACTCAGTCTTCTTCCCTTTCTGGATC
Source organism: Rattus rattus (assembly GCF_011064425.1). Taxonomy (NCBI): domain Eukaryota; kingdom Metazoa; phylum Chordata; class Mammalia; order Rodentia; family Muridae; genus Rattus; species Rattus rattus. The sequence goes on along the minus strand of NC_046158.1, from coordinate 125,107,169 downwards.
TGTCAAGTTCTAGAGCACTCACCAGATTTCAGCTCAAGGACACCGTGTGCACTGCTTGGTGTTCTGAAATGACTGTGAGTGAAATCATGGTTTTCTTCTAACATGTTCCACCTGTTGCCTATTTGCTTTTTTTTTTTAAAGAGATATGGCCTTGCACTGTAGTTTTGTCTGTCCCAGCACTTGCAGTGTAGCCTAGGATAGCCCAAACATATGCCAATCCTCATGGGTTAGTCAGTCCTCTGAGTCCAGGGACTCACAGGCACGTACCATAACACACCCTGTATTTGTATATTTCTTTACTTACATTTCAAACGTTATTTCCCCTTCCTGGTTTCCTGTCTATAAGCTCCCATTCTTCCCCTTCCCCTCTCCCATATGGGTATTCTCCCTAAATATCCCCTTTATTGCACCCCCATATTCCCCTGCACTGGGAGGGTCCAACCTTGGCAGGACCAAGGGCTTCCCCTTCCCCTGGTGCCCCAGTATGGCTATTTGAGATAAGGTTTTAACTGCTGTTGGAGCTTATTAATTCCCATCAGTGTGGCTAAAATTGGCTGACCTTTGGGCATCTGCCTTTGTGCTCTGGGTGACAGACATGGATACCTCTGTCTATACTTTTATGTCAGTGCTGGGATTCCAAACCCAGGTCCTCCTGCTTTTGAAGCAAGCATTTGACCCCACCAGTCATTTGTCCAAACTCATGTTTTATTTTTCAAAATGTGTTTGGATGTCATATTTTGATTGCTTGTCTTATACCATCTGAAACAACCTCAATCACCTTTCTCCTCAACAATTGGCAGGAAAAAATTTTTTTAGGAGTCAGCGGTTTTGAGATTGAGCTAGGCAGATGGCTCACTGGGTAAAATGCTTGCCATGCAAGCTTGAGGGTCTGAGTTCTAGCTCCCAGAACCTACATAAAGCTGGGCATGATCATGCAATCCCAGCACACCTACAACAAAAGGAGCTGAACATAGGAGATGTCCCAGAAGCTGGTGGGCCAGCTAGTTTGTGACCTTATCTTAAACAAGGTGAAAAGCAAGGAGTGACACTTGAGGCTGTACTCTGACTGCCATAGCATGACACAACATGTATCACTGTTTCCTCACATATCATATATACATACACATTATAATACACATATGCACGCATGTGTGCGCGCGCACACACACACACACACACACACACACACACACACTTTTAAACAGGGCTTTGGGGTTGAATTCATTATCTACATTGTGTGTTCTGGTCATGACTGACTCTTAGCTCTGCTGTGTCAACTTTTCCATAGGAGAATAATACACTTCATTTGGATGGATTCACTTTGGATTGTTAACTTGAAATACAGTTGATGTAGAGGCCTATTTCACTATCTATCATGTTACTGTACTCTGTTACACATGGAATAAGGATCTCAGTGAGAAGTGGTTACCCAGACACACAAAAGATAGCCCAGCATCCCTTGCTGTTAGGAGCTGTCATGTGGCTGAGTTACAACCAGTCAAAAATGAGCTAGCAGAAGTGATGGGAGACTGTAGGCTTGGTCCATAAAGTGATCTTTCATATCATAGACTTTCATGCTTTACTCCTAATTGCTGTCTACAAGGACTCAGAAAATGCCTAAAAGTGCCACAGTAATGAACTCATTCCATTGCCTTGACCTGAATACCTTCAGAGGATAGAAGAATGAAGGAAGAATACTATGAAAGCACCAAACATAGCTGGGAATTCCTTTTTTCTTATGGTGTTGGGAGGGTTGGGGATGAACGATGTCATAATTCCAATATTGGTTATTCTGCTAAAGTCTGCAGTGATAGCTACAAAAATGCCCTGATTCTAGCCCGAGCTCAAAGGAGACTTTAATTAGAGACAGTTGAGAGCTACAGCCAGGGCTGAGGGTTATTAGAAATCATGAATCTTCTCTTGCCTGGGCTCTGGGACATCATCAAAGGAACTGCACTTTCAGCATCTGCATCTGCTACAGGCTCAGGGCAGGGGAGGGTGAGGAGGTCGTTGTTTTTGGCCTGGTCATTCACCCAGCTGCTGCTGAGAACAGACAATTCTTCACTGGAAAGAAGAGTGTCAAGTGTGACAGCGGCCATGTGGCCGCAGTCACCTGGGAGACCCTGGTCCTTCGTACTGCATTGTATTCATTTTCTTGCAGCTTTCCTGAGTTAATACTTCACATGCTTTAACTGTAACTCTATAGTTATGATTTTTAATAAACTTATACAATAATGAAACTATGACCACAGTCCTAGAATATTTCCACCAGTTCCCCTATTTCCCCACATTTATTTGCAATGAATTCTCACTTCTAGCTCCAGCTTCAGGTGACCACTGAAATGCTTTCTCTCATTTCCTTTCTAGAAAAAATTCTGTCACTAGAATCATGTCTCTCTTAACTTTTTTCTTGGCTTTTTTAACTTAATTCAAAGCTTATGGGACATTTATACACGATGTATCAGGCTTCTAGCCAGACTCTTGGGTGTAGAATGTTGAATGCAACTGATATGGTCCATACTATTAGGGAAATTATGACTAATGGGGAGGGAGACATCAATAAAAATTCTACGAAACATGTATAATTTCACATAGTAATCATACTCACCACAAGAAAGGTATAGAATGCTACCAGCTCGTGCCAATAAGGGGTATGACTGGACTTGGATAGTCAGAGGGAGATGGTAAACTCTCAGCTGAGGTATTAGAAATGAGAAGTGCATAATGTTCCAGAAAAAAAATGAATATCAGAAGAAAAAGGAGGACAGGGGTGTCTGTCCTCATTTTCAGACAAAGCGGGTAGGTGGAGAGAGAAGGGATGGGGGATGCCACATGAACTGGATAACCTGACAGACTCTGGGGTGTGACTTGGACCAGAGCTACTCCACCTGGAGGTGAGGTGAGTACAGTAGACTCAACAAGAGCCCCTAGGGCATAGATAGCAGGAGAAGAAAGCAATAGAGTTAAGAAACCCTTGGCTCTCACACTGTCGTGCATGCATATCTCCTTGAGATCTTGCTGAGGATCAGGGTAAAGCCAGAAATTTTGAATTCTATTTAGCACTCAGGCAATAGGTACCTCGGCGGTCCAGGAATCACTGAGAAAATCCACTGGTAGACTTAAGTAAGACAGATGTTGATATTAAAGATGGTAACCAGGTTTTCAGGTTCTGTAGCTGCAGGATGGGAAATTCCTATTTCAGAGTAGGAAGAAGTTGTAAAGGGACCAGGCTAGAAGGCGGATGGCTGGAGCGTTGTATGGTTATGACACAGAGTATCAGGGAACTGCCAAGTTGAAAAGTACCCTAAAAATCACTAGTATGGCTGGGTAGAACAGTGCGTGCTTATAAGTCCCAGCACTGGAAAGATAATGAGAGTCCCGTTGAAACTCTAAAATGAATGAATAAATGAATCAAAGAAAGAAAGAAAGGAAGGAAGGAAGGAAGGAAGGAAGGAAGGAAGGAAGGAAGGAAGAACGGACTAATGAACCAGTCTGACATTTCAGAAAATCAAGGTAGGTTTTTCCAATTATGATAATTCATTCTTAACATTCCATGAAGTTACCTTGAGAGGTGGGTGGGTCCAGTAGAGGTGACAAGGGAGGAGGTGTGGCCAGTATGTCTCTTCTGGCTGAGAGCTTTGGTTGATTCATTGATGAGATTTGTCTTTATAATCTACAACTTTAAAACACCAATAGCAAAGACCAAATGACAGCAGGAAGCACTGAAGGCTGGGAGAGTGTCCCACTAATCAACCAAGTTATATTGATGACAGTGAGATTGGGACTCGCCTCGTTCAAGTCTCTTCCATGACTCTGAAAAGGAACATGCCTCGAGATCTGTCTTTGCTCTTGGCCCAGAGTGGAAGAAATACTGCATGATATACCCCAGCAGGGGCTAAGGGTCTTATAAATATGCCAGGTGGATGGGGGTTGGCATAGCATTATAACCCAGACACTTACACCACCCCCTGTCTCAGGAAGACCTCCTAACATCACTCTCTCTTCAGGCTGACCTAGTTGTTTGTTTCCTTTCAGCTTCATATGTGAACAAGGAAGATAAAAAGCAGCCATTTTTTCTGATCTTAATTAAACAAGATCTGCATGCAAATCAGGAAGCCAGGCCAGCTGATCCAGGGGGAGCACCTCTGAAGAGTGAAGAGGATCCCTGCAGAAACCAGGAGCTGAGCACTCACTTATCCACATGGGCTCTGGGAATTCCTTTCTTCCTACTTGCATGTGTTCACACAAGCTCTCTCCACTGCTTGCTAATTCAGGATCTGCGCCTAAAGATTTCCCTCTCATTACAGAGCCTCTCCCTATCTACGCAGTAAGCTTCCTGAGTTAAAAGCTTCTGCCTGCATTTCCCATTAGGATTTCCCACTCCTCACCCCTCAGAACCTAGTAAGCAGTAAAAGCCAGACAATAGGGCTTACTGTGCTTAAACCCCACATGATCTTTCTTCTATCAGATCTTTGAAAAGAAAGAAATCCTGAAAAACCCATCCATTTTTCTTAATCTTTGAATCTAGTTCTAAGAACAGCGGCTACATCTCTTCCTCATGCTTCTAGTTTCCTCTTAAGTCTCCCTATTAGTGCCCACAGGAAGTGAATCTGAGGTCAGAGTTCAAGTGCATAGTGTGCCCTTGAAATAACCCTCAGTTGTAATGTTCTACTCCATGTTTATTTTGCTGTTTGGATATGGTGGGAGAGAGGGAAGGAAACCAAATCTGAACCTTGGCTTAGGCACATCAATCCACTGTTAAACTTTTTGTACCAATGTACATTAGATGCTCTCTTAATTTCAAAGTGTGTTATTGGCCTTTGCTAAGAAATGTCCTGCCTCTGGAGGATCAGATTTGACACGTCCCAATCTCTCTTTGTACTTCTTTAGCCCTATGGATTTTAGTCTAATGTGAGAGAGGTATCACTCAGAGATTGCCCTTCCTACTTCCACAGGGAAGTGTCAGAATTCCAGCAGTCCCTTCATGCTTCCTCTGTGTTTCCCTTCAAGCTAGCCATTGATTCTACTGCAGTGACACAGCAGACAGTGGACTCTCAAAATCAAGACAGGATAAAGAAAATACCTACTCCTGGCTGGTCCATTTCTTATCTCTCATGGGTCTCTTATGGGGCCAAATGCAAACTGAGGTGTCTCAGAGGTCCGTGTTGATATTTCTACTTTGCTTCAAGTCCAAACTTAGGCAGTCTAGCAACTTCAGACATGGAGAACTAGATGTTTAAAGGGTTTTGAGTTTGGGAAGGAGCCCCAAACCCTTTGGAGGTAAAGGACTTGAGTCATTGCGTGGTTAAATTGAGGAATGAGATTTTCTTTGGTTGGAAATGAAGTGTCACTGCCCTAACCTAACGAGCTTGACTTTCTGATGGGTCTCAGAAGTGGCAGACTGCTTCACTTGATAAAAAAGGAGCCAAAGAGGTGTTCTGGATGATGGCAATGCAGGACCAAACCTCTGACATCCTGGGACAGTGTGCAGAGGTTGTCTGTCCAGTTCTTTTCAGCATGGATTCATCATGCGTGGCCATTGGCTGTACTGGGCCAGAATTGATTGTGCTGTTCAGAGTTTTGCTATGCTCTTTACAAAGAGCTCATGTAAAACCTTTAGGAAATCTGAGTTGCAGGCACGTCAAGCATCATATAGCATGTAGCAGGTTAGTCTTCATCTCACCAACTGGATGAAGGGTTCCCATTCACCCAGCTGGGTTAGACCATCCCCTCTGTGTAATCCTGCAAAAGAGACCTGCTGTATAGCCTCCTGTGTCCAAAGCATCCTAGCTCAATCTGGAGTTTCATTAGCCCTAATTTTGTTACAGCTTGGCTCATCAAAGGACTCCAATACATGCACATAGAATGAAGGGCACATGGTCTTATCCTCCTAGAGGCTCAAAGTCATAGCCCAGCGTCCTGGACTACTTCAGCCTTGTTCATGATACAGAATTTCAAACTAGAACTCCTAGTCCCTAAGAATGTCACCAGTATATACCTTTCTCCTTCTTTGTGCTAGACCACCTCTCAGAGGGTAGCATTTATGAGGCTGAGTCACCTATTCATAAAATCTTGTTATTGTCATGTAATTTATGTATGAATCTTTTGCTATTTAACCCATGTAATGACAAAAAATTACTGGTTCATTTGAAGACTAAGATCAAGATAATTATGACAAAAAACCCCATGTATCTAACACTTACATTATCTCAGGCATGGGGTGCCTTAAATGCAAACCTTTCCTCAATCCCTTAAGGCTCACAGTAGATTCTATTATCTCTTTTCTATGGATGAGGAAAACTGAACCTGTGGGATACCAGTAATTCTCATGGTTTACTCTGCTGTAGATGACAGTCAGACTGAACCTGTTTGACCTTACATAGTGTCCAACTCCTGTCATATGTTGGTATTCCAAGGATAATCTGTACTTCTTTTCCCTAGGCTAACTA